>NW_026267517.1:86786-94662 GCF_000697945.3 Frankliniella occidentalis | reverse complement strand
ATTTTAACGGAAGTGCGCTAGTGACTTCAAAGTCAAGCCACGAAACGTCGCCGACACACAAAGGAGGCCCCTAGGACCGGTGCCCGCTCGCAACTAGAGCATTTTATATTTTTACTGAATTCCTAATGGGGATGGACAACTTTTGTGCCTAGGTTAGTTGTGCTTTTAAGTACATCTGGATCAAATTTGTCTGTACGGATGTACAAATTATACCTAGACAATGAACAAATGCCGTAATTTGTACGTAATGTACAACTAATGTACATCTAGCATACGTACAAAAGTTGTCTCTGTCCATTTAGTGTGTATTTACCTTGTTGGGACTTTTTGTACTTCTTTTCGTACAGGCGGTATGCGCGGGCGTGCGACTTGAGCATGGTGTGTCCGCAGAGGTAGTTAGCCCGGCCCTCTGCCACCACTAGGGGAGCCTTAGCGCCGTTGCCGTATCCCTCCTGGCACAGCGTGTACGGCTCGTTAAGGGTGATCCACCACTTGACCTACAGAGAAAGGCCGGCAAAAAATTAAGCAGTAACGGGATGAGGAATGGTCTACTTTGCGAAAAAGCGTTCAAGGGCATTTTTTGTCCGTTGCAAGATGCATTTGTGAGCGCATCTAACAAGATGCTATTTTGAAACTTGCGTTGCGACAATATTGTATTTACAGTTGAAAAAAAATGTCTAGCAGAAGACGCAAATGTGTCACTTCTCCGGGTTCAAAATTGCGTCTTGCAAGATGCGCTCACAGATTCATCTTACAACGGACAAAAATTTGTCATTTGACAAACAGACTTGACATTTCGCTGCAGCGACCCTTCGCTTTCCAGGCTACTCCGTTCGGCAGTCCTACCCAAAGAACACAGCAAGTATAGTTCTTCTTCAGCCCAGAGGCCGCAAGACCGAAAAAATCAACAGTGTAAAAAAACAACTAGAGCGAATTTTACCTACCCGGGGTGGCAACGCTCCCTTCTCGGTGATGTACCGGGAATCCACACAGCAAGTGGATTTCCTGCCCACCGACTGTGAAGTCACAGGCACCACTGGCCGGGAAAGGTGTCGCCGTTAGCCTAACAAGTAAATTTACTCCGTGTGGGGGGGGGGGAGAGAGAGTCCGCACTGTCCGCGAACTGCAAAGTCGCAGGCCATCGAGAGTTTAGATGCCCTGCCCACCTGGTAAATTTTCCACCAGTGCTTGAAATTTCGTGGCCAAATTTTTCTTTAAGTGTGCAGGCCTGGACATACAGAGGATACCTTCACAGCTCAAAGGGCTTCTTTCCAGCCCAAAAGGGAATGCCCAACCTATGGTTGCAAATTCCTGGCCTACTGGATTGCAAAATCCCTAATATTTTTTACAGCGCAGAAGGGAAGGCAGGAGATCTGCAATTTTCTCGCCAGAGTTTTGAAGGAACTTTTTAAAAATAAGCGTCTTTAATTCAATTGTTGTAAGCACTGTATCTTTTGTTTCTTCGAACTGCACACATATATATAGTATATAAAGACATAGATGGGGCAAGAGCGCTCCTGGCTGAAGCCAACATGACAGCGCCAGGTTTACATTGTCGAAAAAAACACATTGACGAATTCTCATACTGCCTCCCCCCTCCACAGGCGGCTTCGGGGGTGAGGCGGGCTGGCGGGGGAGGTGGGGGAGGTTGGCGCATGCGCAGACGGCTCCCGCCTCCCCCCCAGCCCGCCTCACCCCCGAAGCCGCCTGTGGAGGGGGGAGGCAGTATGAGAATTCGTCAATGTGTTTTTGTTTGACAATGTAAACCTTTGGCGCGGCGCAGCACGGCTCGGTAGGGTCATGTTGGCTTCACCGCTCTGCATGGGCAGGGATAGGCGATGCCCCATCTATGTCTTTATATACTATATTTATGACTGCACACTGCCAGTGGCATGGGGTAGCGCCGTGCGCTTGAGCGCGGAGTATGGCCGTTTGGCACTGGGCTGGGCAAGCCGGTAAAGTCTCTCCAGCGTGGATTATCTTCCGCGCACATCGGGGCAAGACTACAGTTCGCTCTCTCTTGATATACTTAATAATTTTAGTAAATTTGCTTTACTCTTAAGAATTTTGTGAATTCACAATTTAATTATCATGCAAATTGTATTTCCAAAAACTCTGCAATATATTATAATTTTACGCGTGCTAATTTTTATTAGCAACGCGTTCCATTATTTAAAACCACAACTTGTGAACTTTAAACTTTCTATTCGGTACAATAAACCACATTTAAGGGGGCAGTATTTTCAAAGATGTCTCTATAGCCTGACGAGAGCGATATTTAAATTTTTGAATATCAACATTTTTTTTAGAAAATGCCAAAGTTTTGGGATAAAAAATTGGGTTGGAAATTTACTACGTTTCCCTCAGTTTGAGAACCTGAGACCTGTCTAATTGAAAATCGCTCTCGTCACGCTATAGCAGTGGCGGATTAAGGTCCGGCTGACAGGGGGGGGGGGGGGGGGGGGGGGGGGGGCGGGGGGGGGGGGGGCGATGCACTGTCGGTCGCCTGCGTACAGGGGTATTGTGGCGCAAATTGTCTACTTTTCGGGCGGCTCTCTAGAGACGCCAGGGGGGGCGATCCCCCCCACCCCCACCCCCTTAATCCGCGCCTGCGCTACAAGGGCATCTTTCAAAAGTAAATGACAATTTATTTCACTGTCCATCCGTTCGGCCGGAATCGTGCACGTGCACGCCACCATATAGTGTACCCGTTTGGTTCATGCCAAAAAACAATGTTCCTGGAGGGTTACAGTCCTCTATTATTTATCATATTAACGCCCAATTCTTCCTCAACTCGGGCCTCTGTTTTAACAATCCCTCCCTAACGCATTAGACGATTTTCACAGAGGTCTGCTCCCTGAAACTAACTTACTATAGTACTGAAGCGTGCTAAGTGACTGACCTTAGGCGACCAAATAGTACCAGGGGCCAACCAGTAGCCTCAGCTCCTGCCAAACGCAGTTTGCAGCGAAGAGGAGTAGAGATGGCAACGGCAGCTCCGTTTAGTGGAAGGTTACACACTAAGTGGGACAATTTTTGTATGTCGTCTAGATGTGTCTGTTCGCACATCTAAACTAGACACAAATTTGTATCTATGTTACATACACAAAACCGAATTGGTACCTAGCCTAGGTACAATTTGTACCTCCGTACAGACAAATTTGTGTCTGATGAAGATGTGCTCAAAGACACTCCCTGTTTAAAAGTGCTTTAGTGTAGGACACTTCAACTGTCGTTCTGCCCTCGCGGAATAGAGAAACGTTTGATTTTGAGAACCACGTAGCAGTTTCCTCACTGACCTTTTCACCAAAGTTTTTATACACGACGTCCGCGTAGTCTTCAAAATAATCTGCAATCAACTCATTGGAGAATCCGCCAAGGTCTTGAAGCGGTTGAGGCAGGTCCCAGTGAAATAAAGTTACCTGCGCATAGCAAGATGGTATACCTTAAGAATTTGGTCAGTTTATAAGGAAGTAGTGACGATTAAAGGGGGATTTCTTAAGGAGGGTTGAAACGTAGTTTTAACTAGTTTTGGATTTTCTCAGAATTTTTTGTGGGCCTTAGATATATGTCAATAACCAACGTGTGGGTAATTTAGTTTACTGCATCTCATTAAAGATGAAAGAAACAACATTAGGAAAACTCAAAACCCACCACAGGGGTGATGTTATTGGCGATGCACTCGTCGATAACAGCGTTGTAATAGCGGATTCCGTCATCGTTTATGCGGTCAACTGCTCCGCTTGGAAGAATGCGAGACCAAGACAGCGAGAATCGGTACATGGGAGTCTGTAAGGGCATAAAAAATCAGTTGAATGCAGATTACAAAAGTGCAATACGGTGTCATCCAATACACTAAATGGGAAGTGGTCGAGGTAGTGCCCCTGCGTGACCAAATCGATTCCGGATGATTCCAATAATTCCCTTCGTTCCATGTGAGGGGTCGTCTGAACTCCTATATTCCTTCGTACAGTCACGAATCCTAACTTCGGATTAGCACCCTGATGTCGGACACTTTGCTGGTTTCTACTAATAAAGCCCCTAAATCGAAAACGAGTAACCGGAATATAGCTTCCGAGGGTTCGCTGGAAAAGTTAGACCGAGGGGGTTTTACCTTGCGTAATACCCTGTACACCTGACCTGGGTATTACACGGTATTACGCACAATGTTATACCGTAAAATATCAAAATATGCTTTAAAATGGTAATTTTTTCCATGTTATACCAGCGCAATACCGTGCGAAAAGTGTAATACGGAGTACTCTGTACACGTTTTCTTGGAGTAAAACCCCCCTCGGGTTAGACCCTCTAGAATCTAGAATTGAAGAAATATTTCCAATATCTTGCATACTGCTCTCTCCAAAAAATTCCAAACTTGCTCCACGAAAACGGACAATTTTCATACTGCTTTGCCAAAATGTGGGGCTCCCAACGGCGGGAGATCGTACAATTTTTAGGTTGACACATGTTAAACTAGGATTCTTCATGAAGGTGCACCTACCGGATGATACAAGAACATTTTGTTTCTGTCACTTGTGCCAAGTATGAGAAGCGATTTCCGAAAGTCCCCTAAATACAGGCATAGGCTTTAACATGCAAAAGTGGCTGTTGTTCAGATTAAAGGCACTCTAAAAGCGATCTTTAAGCAGTTCTGGTGGCTAAACTACACTAGATAAAAACATTTCGACGGTAGGGTAAGATCAAATTTTTTCTTGAAGTTTCTTTTCCCCCTACAATTTTTCATTTTTCATGATTTCTAAACTGTCCGAATTTTGAGGCACTGTGGCTCTTAAACAAGGATACTGTTCTAGCGAGCCTCACAGGTACACCGTAGATAATAAAAAACCGTTCAAGGTGGTGGTAGGTGCGTCTTGGTCCATACACTCTAAAAAAAAATCAGTACAAAATTCTGTAACATTGTTACGCAGTAATTCACATAACACATGTTACAGAAATTTGTATCATTTTTGATACAGATTTTAATCTGTAACACGGATACGGAAATCTGTATCACCTGATACAGAACATCTTTGGGATTTTAAAATTGTAATCCTTCATGTTGTTACTCTTCCTCCGTTTCCCCCTCTTCTTTTTTTCTAGGGGACTTTACTCCTTCGATTTCATTTCAAGTAATGTACCTTGCCGCACCGGGAGTTGAACCCCAGACCCTTGGATTAGGAAGTCGCGCCTTTACCCGCGCGGCCACCCAGGCTACCTGAGAAATGGTCCGCTGGAACCCGGTGTAATGCCACCGGGGCTCCCGGAGACCGTGCCAATGAAGTTCCATAATTCTGTATCCAGAGTTATAGAAAATTGTATCCAACGTTTACTTGATCTTGTATCTGTTACAGAAATTAGTAACATTTACGGAATTTTGTAACATTTTGATCAGATTACCGAATTTTGTACCCATGTTACATGTTTCCATATCACAAAAGCCTGATACAGAATCATGTATCAAATTTGATACAGAATTCTGTATTATTTTTTAGAGTGTAGAGTTTATAATCCCCACCGTTTTTCAATATTATCAAAACTACGGATTTCACAGGACTTTTTCTCTAAAAATCGTCCGGATTTAGGATCCATGACTGTACCAGGCTGATATTACACCGATATTATTACACATCCGCTGGTAAAACAAGTGTGCATACTTTAAACACCGACGTGTGCAAGTTATGATTTTAAACATTACATGGTGTCTACCTTAAGTTGCACACTTGCGTGGTGTGCACGTTTTAACCGTTTTGTAAACGTTTAGATTCTGCACAGTTGGACACAAACAAATATATAGGAACCAGATGGTGTGCAGCTGCTATTCGGAAGTACCGAAAGTTTAAACATAGTAAAACACCACAATGTGTTGGGAAAATGCACAATTGAACTTAAACACCAATTGGCGTGCAACATTAATGTCTCCCAAACTTAACTCACTTGTTTTACCAGTGTGTTATCATGATGTTACTCAAATAATTGTTGATAATATTATTGCGATATCACAGTCATATTACGTCAGTAGTACTTTAATATTACTCCTTATTATATTACCGATAATATGTAATATTCCTTTGTACGGCCGATGGGAGTTGACAACCCCTTCATTCCATGCAATTACTTGTTTTTGATCCCCCACGCTTCCTGGCCCCACTCCCATCCCGCGAAATCATTTTAAATAAAAACTATATCTGCCTTTAACACAGATCTTATAAAGCGGTTTCATTATATCCAATTATATATATTATATTTGGGTTAATAAGGGTTTTCTCTATATAACATATAAAACATAAATATAATATATATAGTTAGATATAATGAAACCTTATTCAAGATAAATTAAAACATATTGGTTTGTATACATGTATATAGAGACATATAGAGCTATATAAACGTTAATTTGATTCCATTTAGCGGGGCATGCCGATCCACCATACTTATTTCCAGAGTAGCTGACGATTTTCGCGAAATACCATATATTCTACGAATTAAGTATTACCATGCACACGAAAATCACGTGTCAAAACCTACTAGAAGTGCGTACCCCCAAGGACTTGGCCAACTTGATGTCTTCCTTGTATTTGTGATACGAGTCGCATGCTACATCTCCGCTAGAATGGTCTAGGATTTTCTCTGGGTGCTCATGGGTTGTCCGGTCCCATATGTTCTCCCCTTTTCCTAGAACCCACGAAAAACGAAAATATTAAGACAGTCAAGGAATGATTTACAGATTCTGTTTTCAGCTCTAGGAATGAAATTCCATTTCTACCTCAAGGTAATGTGAGGTCTGCAGTTCACCAGTCATTGAGTTAGAGAGTAACGTACCACTAACATTCCAGGCCCCCTCAATCTGGTACGATGCAGTGGCACTACTGAACATAAAGTTATCCGGGAACAGTAGATCCAAATCAGAGTCATCCGGCGTTAAGGCTTGCGCGCAAGACACAGCAGCAATCACAGCCAACACTGTGAGCTCAGTCGCAGCGCCCTTCATGTTGACTTCCACTGTAAACCGAAATAGAAACGTGTACTATATTGTCAAAGTATCTAATTTCGGACTATTTTTTTTCAGGTTTTTCTCTATTTCTTTGTAACGCTTAAAAATGCGGCCTCCGTATCTCTAGAACTCACAAAGTCACAAGTCAGATTTGGTTTTGAACCTCAGATGCGTATTTTGCTTTCCAGAGCCCGAACAGGGGGGCTGTGTCGGGTTTTTACCGGATTTGTTTGGCCGGCATTAGACACGTTGACACAACATTGTGTTAAATCTGTCAATACTGATTGAGCACTCGATATTGATGAATTGACTGTACTACTGTAAAATGCTTGCAAATAATAGCTTCGTGGTGCAAACGACTTTTGCGTGTAGCAAATCATTTGAAAACAACCTAGTACTTGCAAACCTGCAAGCTATTTCTCTGCAATGCACATAGTGTACAACGGTTCCGACAGCCTGCAAAAAATTTCTTCGCAATACCAAACTCGAAAATTGTTAGCAACGTTACAAAGAATAAAATTTGCAAGCACTACCGTTTCATCAGTAACAAAGTGCAGACGAAAGCTAATGAACAATAGGACAACAAGTAAGCGCAGCTGTCTGAGTCGTGACTCTGTGAGCTTTGTAACATATCCCAGGGGTCTCAGACTGGGTGATCTGAGCCGGCCGCACGGAGACGGAGATGAGTGAGACAGATGGATGCGCGCCTTAGGAGAGGAGGCAGGCTGGGCGTCCAACCTACCACCTACCGAACGCCAGCCGCAAGCGAGCATCTGAGCGCGTATGCGTACGAAAACGACAGGTGTGAGTGAGGTGCTCTAACTGCGCTGCTGCTCCATCTCACGTCCACCTGCCGTTTTCGGACGCGTGCTAGCAGCGACGCCC
>NW_026267517.1:82832-86736 GCF_000697945.3 Frankliniella occidentalis | reverse complement strand
ATATTTAGGGGTCATTTTGGGTCTTTGTTCAAAAAGCTGCTATTTCAATTATTTTTTAAAACTTTCAAGAATGCTTCCTGTAGGGTAACTCGTCAAATTGCGGCCCTATGGGCAAAAATTTTGTCCGTTTTGCCCTATCTGAAGCCGTTTAGGCGCTACCGCCACGTTTAGGAGGGGAAATGTACGGGAATCACTGGGGCTTAGGAGCAGCGGTTGTAAAAAGCAGTCCCACAAAAAATGTTATAAAACAAAAGTTAAAGAGCTTACATTTTTCTACAACTTTTGTTTTATAACATTTTTTGTGGGACTGCTTTTTACAACCGCTGCTCCTAAGCCCCAGTGATTCCCGTACATTTCCCCTCCTAAACGTAGCGGTAGCGCCTAAACGGCTTCAGATAGAGCAAAACGGACAAAATTTTTGCCCATAGGGCCGCAATTTGACGAGTTACCCTACAGGAAGCATTCTTGAAAGTTTTAAAAAATAATTGAAATAGCAGCTTTTTGAACAAATACCCAAAATTACCCTTAAATATGAATTTAAGCAAAAATCTTTGATGTGTCCTTCCATGACATATTTAGACCAACAATTTCCCAAAGTAGAATGAAAATCGGGAATTTACACTTGGCGGGGTTCCCTTGTGAGCCGGCCGCACGGAGACGGAGATGAGTGAGACAGATGGATGCGCCGTAGGAGAGGAGGCAGGCTGGACGTCCACCTACCACCTACCGAACGCCAGCCGCAAGCGAGCATTTGAGCGCGTATGCGTACGAAAACGACAGGTGTGAGTGAGATGCTCTAACTGCGCTGCTGCTCCATCTCACGTCCACCTGCCGTTTTCGGACGCGTGCTAGCAGCGACGCCCCTCGCTACCGGGCGTGTCGCTTGTCGGCCGGCCCCGAGCGGCCCGCTTATATCTCCCATTGCGGCCCGCAGCGGGCCGCACTGCGGCCCGAGACTCGCCCGAGTGGCCCGCGGGCCGCGTGTCTGAGACCCCTGCATATCTCACCTTTGCCTCCGAGCAGATACCCCAAAACTGTGTCGAATACCCATTGGTTCATGAAGTTACGTTAAGCTGCGGGTCACAAACGTGAATGTCGCTCACCTGCAGGTGCATTTCCAGTGTGTTTTCACGAGCTATAGTGGCCATGCCACCTGCTACATTACGCGGTGCCACTTTCAATTATGCGCTATTACGCATTATAACGAAACAGTAGTAACCTATATGCGAGAGTGATCACCCTCTCGAACTTACCTCACACCAATCTCACTTGTTGACGTAAAGAAAGTCAAAGCCAGACTGCCGTTCCAATCCCTTCCGTCCAAAGGGGCACACACTATCTTCTTGTTTCGCCATGAGCTGTCCTTTCTTTCACCCACAACAGAGCCGTGAGTGACGGGTCAAAGATTATCGCTTCGTTAGCTTATCGGCTGCAGATTATTAGCTACATATCATGCAGATGCAGATATACGAAAGATAATCGCAAGAGTTAAGGAAAATGTTTGGTGTTGTGTGTGTTGCATCTTGCGCCTGGCTACCAGGCAACCCCTCAGCACTGATGTGCAAATGTTGCCTAGAAGGCAGGCGTAGAGATGCAACCCACTACGCACAGGGGTGTTCGCGGTAATTTTTGCCTACTTTATCTGGCAAAGAATTGATAACGTTTTTTATTTATTTTTTTTAATCAGAATGGTGGGCCGAAAGATTGGGCACTAAGTGAAAATGTGATACGTCTGGCACCTAAACTGTGTTTCTTTATAAAGCCAAACCAGTCCCCTTCAAAGCATAATGGCTGGCCGAGTCATACGCATAGTGGGTACAGTGGTTCTCTATATAAGGATGTATTCCAGACGCGACGAAGCGTCAGAGTTTCTTGAAATATCTCGAAGCCTGTTACGCGAGACATTGTTGGGCGTTCATCAACCTAGTAACCAATAATAGGGTATACCGCTGCAAGCCAACCGGAACCTAAAGATGAAAACATGACTGCTCGATATGTTTCCCTCTGCGAGCTCAATGTCTGACCGCCACAACCATCCCATCTTTCACAAATCAGCGTTCAGGAGGAAGCAGATCGGGGAGTCATGCTTTTCTTCTTTAGGTTCCGATTGTGTTGTAGCGGAATACCCAATTTGTACGCTTTTGATAGCCCAGGTTCCGACATACAGTCAGCCGACCTATGAGCTGAAAATGCGTAGTTGAGGCTCATGGCATACAATTTTGGAGGAGTAAATACTAGTCACGGTCAGTGCACACGGTCCTCCACATTTGAGCAATGACGGCCGGATCTCATCAAGGCCATAGCGCGAGCGAAGGAAAACATAGAGGGGGGGGGGGGGGGGCTAGGCTATTGCATGGTTGCACGCTAGTGCATTAGGCCGTCCAGTTATAGCGAGCATTCGGCCCATCGTCGGCGGTACCTCAGGTCGCAGGTAGTGTTTCAGTATCTACTTTGTCTGTAAGGTTATGAATTCTCACACACAATTTCTCTTACTCCGAATGAGAGATCAGTTCTTAGCAGTACATTTTTAGACAAAAGTTGATAATTTATCACACAAATCAAAAGTCATCAAAATACAGTTTAATAAGTCAAAGGTGGCCTGTTGAATCCTGCACGTTAATTGTAACCTGTACAGGACAAGGGTGTTAACATATGCCCAAGCAGCTGTGTGGATTGAGACGCAGAGACGCAGACGCAGGTCTTGTAACGTAAGTCACTAAGTTGTTGACACCCTCGAATCACAGTGATGTGGTTTTTTTCAAATAGAACGAACCTAGGACGAATGTTTTCAAGAAGCAGTATAAGCTTGTGCCATAAAAACTTTACCAAAAAAGTTCTCATTCTCTTGTCTTATTCTGCCCAAATTTTGAGTTGTCTCATTTCACCCAACGGGCCCCTACGTTAAGGATAATTATTGTAGAGCCTACATCCCCTGTCCTCTTCTCATTTACAGAATACTGACACAAGGACAGGCACCATGACCCTCGTTCTCCACGGCATCAATGTCAGTCCACCTGTGCGTGCGGTCATGATGGTGCTGGCTGCGCTAAATTTACCGTACGACTTCAAGGAGGTCAACATAATGAAAGGAGAGCAGTTATCTCCCGAGTTCCTTAAGGTAAGATCCCTTATAAGAAGGTTTTGTACCGAAAGGAGACTGAAAATCGGACTGCCAACTGAACAGCCCGAAACTAAGAAACTAAATCCCGGTCTATACCGAGAATACACCGAGAAGTGAGAAAAATCTGCAAGAGTCTGGTACAGTCCAAAGCGCGCTGCCCGGTCGTCTTTCGGACTAGTCCGTGCTCCGGACTGCCCGAAATATGTCCGTCAGGGTAGCACAAAAACAAACTAGCCAGCTGGCTTGTAGCAAGGCAGTCGTCGGATTATTTGAAAGCTGGTTCCAACACAACGCGGAAATAACAACAGGAATCAATAAAAATTTAAAATCGAAAAATCGGGAAATTAAAATCAAAAATAAAACGTACGGGAGGGCTGTCTTCGTGGGCCTAGCTCTATAGCTGGGCTGGGGCTGGGCTCCGGCTGCTTGCACTGGCTTCTGGCTGTTACATTTCAATTTCAACTTCAACTGGCTCCAACAAAATGTAAAAGTCAGTCTGTTACCGACTGCCTATGAACGAGCGGGATTTGATTCCCTACCTGCCGCACGGTAAAAATAAGATCTTGTAATCCAAGAATATTCCTTGAAATTTAAGTAAAAACTACTTGGATTTCAAGCAATCTACTTGAATTAACAGACATAATTTTTACCACCTGCAGGTGCATTTCCAGTGTGTTTTCACGAGCTATAGTGGCCATGCCACCTGCTACATTACGCGGTGCCACTTTCAATTATGCGCTATTACGCATTATAACGAAACAGTAGTAACCTATATGCGAGAGT
>NW_026267517.1:71871-82782 GCF_000697945.3 Frankliniella occidentalis | reverse complement strand
GAATATTCCTTGAAATTTAAGTAAAAACTACTTGGATTTCAAGCAATCTACTTGAATTAACAGACATAATTTTTACCGTGCGGCCTTCTGCTCCTTATACCAACGCTCTTTTCAACGGCTAAGAGAGAATGCCCCAGAAACACCTCTTCAGCCAGGCGCAGCAGTCACTTCGAGGACGAGCACTTATACAGAACGAACGAATCGTTTGCCCCCGTTCCTTGTCACCTTTCCTACCGCCTTTAGGTTGTTTCATTTAAGCCCGGGTGGAAGAATAAGTAGTTGAACTACAGTCGGAACTATAGCTAATGAACTGCACTCCGGCTCTACTCTCGGAAATGTACTAAAAGTGTTCTCCATTACTATTCACAAACGAAGTAAAAAGCATAGTCTGAAAGAGAGACCATTCTGTACTCTAAACTGTAGTTGCTCTCCAGTTGACCTGGAGTTTCGATACTAGAAGATAGGTTCAATGTTTACTGCAGTTTTAACTGTGCCTGATACCGAGTTATACTATTCTTACGCACTACTGTTACATGAGTACTTGTGCTTGCAAGGCAAGCCTTAGTTAGAATGCACTTTAGGGAGAGTCCTTACTATGGTCACATATATAGTTTTATTTTGTTGTTGAAACTTTAGTTCAACTTACACAAATAATATGGTGGGCACTACATTCCTGTCAGTTGGGAGGATGACAGATTTTGAGTGTAATCGTTTTACACATCAATTATATTCATTCTTGTACGTACGAACGTCCCTTTGCTTTTGCCCCAGCCCCTGCGGCCACAGCTCGGGCCACAGTGTAAATAATTATTTGTATTTTTATTTGTATGATAACCCACGTCGTGGTTTGACGCAAATAAGTTTTCCCTCGAATTTTCACTTCTTTAAATCGAAGTGAACTTTCCTGTCACTAGGTTATTACCGTTTTCTTCCAACATGCTTGCATTCTTCCCCGTTTCTTCTTTACCGGGACGGTATATTAACAGCCACCGCACCGCATTATAGAAACACTGAATTTTAACTGTAGTCAAACTGTAGTCAAACTGTACTGAAACCATCCGGCCCCTGGGCTGGGGCTCTCCGCATGACATTAAGTTCCTGCGGCACCAGAGCTATGGTGTCGCGCTGGCTTAGTGGTCAGCGTGCGAGGCTCCCAGCTCCAAGGTCCGAGGTTCAACTCCCGTCTGCATCCAGCTTCGCAGATCCAGCGTTCAAAAGGTACTGTGCACTTTATCATATAACTTGTAATGTGAGGTAATACGAGATAAAAACTAGATAAAGGAAAGGGTCAGAGGGGGAAAAAAAATGTTTTGAACCAAATCTTGAACAGTGCATTTTGTTTGCATTTACCACTGAAGTTTATATATAGTCGGATCCGAAGAACATTTGTAACTGAACTTCAGTTTTATCTGGAGACAGAGTACAGTTGAAACTACGCCAAACTGTGGGCGAACTAAGGTGTTGTCGAAATTGGTATAGTTAAACTGCAGTTTGTCTGCAGTGAACTACAGTTAGACTGCAGTTTAATTGTGTTTAACTGTGTTTAAACTGTAGTTGAACTGTGTCGAGCAACTGCATTTTGACTAGAATCCTTCACGAGTTTTGACCACAGTTTGAAATGCACAACGTTCACAACTGCAGTAAAGTTTGTTTAGAAATAAAATGCGTCCAAACTTCAGATTCCAACGAAGTTTAACTACTGAAGTCGCATATAGTTCGAACTACTAATTCTTCCACCCGGGAGTGAGTGAGCATTTATGTAATTATGTAATACCTTACCGGATGGAAGGGTCGAACCTCGGACTTCTAGATTGCGACCCCGTCACGCTGACCACTAGACCACGGAGACTTGTTGGGAGGCGTGCCCAACCAAACCCGGGTCATTCCAGAGCCGCGCGCCGCCCCTCACTGGGCCATTCCCAGAGGGTCAGCCAGGTGTCGGCGCGGTGCCGGGGCTAGCCCACGCCTTTGGGGATTTACTCCTAGATGTTTTGATGTCGAGTTTTGAATTTTACTTCCTGCCCTTACTTGAAATCCGATTGCCAGAGTTTAAACTGCTAATAGACCAATATAGACTCTAAATGTGTCCAACCCTGTGTGGTGTGGTGTCAGACGTCAGAAATAAGCCCATAAAATGACCGCGCAGACCAAGATATGAAAAGTAGAAAGATGTGCATATCTTTACCCGTTCTTTAAATTCCAAACATTGTATGGGACAATTGTCATCATCTAGTAAATTTCCTATACATATTGAGGAAAATGCCTACCAGACACGTATCGGAATTTTCCCATTCATTTCTGGAGATTTGCCCATACACATCTTCCCAAATGAGAAAATTCCTATACATTTACAGGAATTTTCACTTCCGATACGGTGTATAGGAAATTTCCTAAACATGCGTGTAGTAGAATTCCCAACATTTTTTACAGTGTTCTGTTTTCTTCTGTTTGTTGGATTGTGCCGTAAATACTACATAATGTGTTTATACATCTATCACCTGTTGCAGATGAATCCTACGCACACTGTACCTGTTCTACAAGATGGAGACTTCTTTATAGGGAACAGGTATAAAAAAACTTCAACTTTTGATGATTATACGTGTGTTTGGCATTTGCTCGGAAAATCGGACGCATTTTATTTGTTTTATAACTTTTCTTACAGTCATGCCATTGCCATGTATTTAGCAGAAAAGGCTGGTGACAACCAGTTGTATCCAAACGACTTGCAGACGAGAGCGGCGTTACATCAGCGCCTTTTTTTCGATGATGCCACACTCTATGCAGCATTTAAAACACTGACGGTAATGGCACACCTCGTATGAGTTTATCATGTACTTCTACGGTCAAGTTCAACTTCAACTTCAAAAAGGGTTATAACAAGGCTACACACAAAAGTGTTGCAGGCTTGCATCCTTGTAGCCATGGTGCCGTGCGGGTGACACACAGTTAAATAAATTTCCTGGGGGTCCTGGGGCTAGTTGGACTGAAACAGCCATGATTAAAGCAGAAGTATGCATTTTCGCACACAAATTCATTCAAAACGAAAGGTATGTTTAAGTTATCGCGAACATTTACACAAAAATGTACAAATACATTCAGCGACATTAAGCGTGTAGGTTAGGTACACACGGAGCCACACGGAGCGCAACTTTACATTATAAATAAGAATGGGACATATATTAGCTGCTGCTATTGCACTGATCTATTTTTTTTCCGGCAGACTCCCATCTTTGCCGAGGGCCATGCAGAAGTACCAGCCAAACAGCGAAAGGCGGTAGAAGACACGCTCGACATCCTCGGGAAGCTGATCCAAGAAAAGGGTTGGTTGGTGGGCAACAGCCGAACAATTGCTGACATTTGCACGTGCGCAACCGTCTCGACTATACTGGTAAGAGTTCAAAATCGTCATAACGTACCCTGAAGATTATCCAATGATAGGATTTCTGCTTGCTTGACGTATTTGAGGTTTTATAATCAATACAGACCAATTCTAATTAAGGTATATCAGCGCTTAAAAAATTAAAAAGAGAAAGTTCCAAGTAGACACTTGCGCTCGTGTGTATGCATAACTAACCTAACAGTCAGTGCGTTGAAAAAGTAAAGTATTGCGTAGCAAAAACGGACTAAACTGAAAATAAATTGGAAGTATGCGTAAAATGCGTGAGTCCCCGAAGCACCCGTTGCTGCGTAGTTTAGTCTGTATGTTTCATATCTTATGAAAGGCACCCATTTTTCTTATATGCTATCGACGCCAAATTGTAAGAAAAATCTGTGAATAGGTTTTCACTCCTCTCGTATTGTGAAGTAACAGGCTCGACAGGCAGGCCGCAGTGGCTTCCATAGAGCAAAAGCCCAAAGCAAATATCTTGGAAACGGTTTCATAAAGTGAACTTTTCGAGTACACTGTTGTGTGTACGAGGGTTCAAAAAAAAAATCAGTCCAAAATATCACATGATTGGTTAGGTACCTGACCTTAAGTGCCATATCTGTTCCAGCGTTTTCCGCAGTTTTGTCCCTGTAAGTAAAGTGCTTTTTTTTCTCTTTCTGTTTCTAGGCGTTGGAGCCAACACTGAACGTGCCACAAAACGTGTCACAGTGGTTTAAGCAATGTGAGCAACTTCCTGGGTATGCAAAGGATAACAAACCTGGTGTCGATGTAATTAGTAACATGTTCGCAATGAAGAAAAAAGCAAACGCATCGTAATCATCAGTACTGCAGCGAATCCAAAAAACGAATCAACAGGGAATGAGGCCATGGCTCGTGGAAACTCTTGGTCATTATAACGAATTATGTTATAGAGTTTGTAGAAATAGCCAACAATATGAGATATAAAGCACACTGACGTAAGCTCAAGCACAACCAATTACCTGAGTTCTTCTTTCCCATGACTTGAGTATCGTTTTCCAATACATGACCAAGAGGAAGGAAGAAAAATGATAACGGAAGGTGAAAATAGTAACTCTCCCCGAATCCTCATTAAAATCTGTCTGGCCAATTTCAAGGAAATTAAAGTTAAACAGCGAAATTACCACAAAAATCGGCAAAATGCTGCCAAGCCAACAATGAATAGCACTTCTATCATTCGCATTGTCGATCCCTGGGGATTACCTTTTCACTTAACAGAAAAATGTATACAACAAAAATTAAAGACCAAAAATTAAAGTGTATCTTTCTCTCAGGAGAGCGAGATCAGTGACACAAAAAATCTCGCCTCCTGAGAGCGAGATATTTGACTCTGACATTTTCAGTGATAGCTTTCTCGTATTTTGTATAGAAGGGGTAATACCCAGACGTCGGATTATGTAAAATGACACCAATTTAGGCCTTTAGCACCCATAGTATACGGACCGAATGTTAAAATGAACCCTTAGTGGCATTTCAGTCCATTTAACCTCATATTCGGCGTCAGAGACACAATAACATGCTGAAACGACACTCAACACGGGCCACAACAGTGAACGTATAGAATTTTGCGATTTAGGCCCTAATTTTCCGAAATGGCGGTGTCTAGGGCCTAAGTGGAAGGTCGTACGTACTTGGATGTTGTTTCATTCGCTTTCTCTCGCAGAAATTACTTCGAAACGTGTCCCAGATGGCGTCTCTTTTGAAATTTTCGTCATTAATGGTTAAATTTTGAACAAATGCGTTAAAATCTCGGCCTCTATGGGTCTGATTTTGGCGACTGGCGGGTCAAATCGACCAACTGGGTCTAGGGAACGTGTAAAAAGAAAAACACGCTTTATATACATTTTGCAGTTTTGTTTTGGTATTCCAGGTCGAACCGCTTCGACTATTTCTACACAGTCGCCAAGACTGTCTCTACCAATGGGAAAAATCGATTCCTCCCCCACGCCACCCCCTTAAGACAGTAGGTGGATCGGCAAACCCATAAATCGAGTAATCGTTCTCTTAGTGCACGATGTTTGGTATGTCTTTCGAAATCGAAACTATAAATTATTTGCGACCCCTGAAATATTTAAGATCGCTAACACAATTTATTTTGGAGCTCTCGGGCATTCAAACAAACATTGAAAACTTTTTGGGCCAGCGAAACAAAGGCCTCCTATCCCTCGGCAATTCATTACACAGAGGTTTCCTGTCTAGCACGCAATGCATTCAATTCCGCGCCTGACCTTGACTGTTGTGCTATTTGGTAGCTGTACATTTCCTTTCAGTAGAAAAAAAACACAATCTGCAAAATGATGGGCGTACTCTGAACAGGAGTTTCAAATTTAATACACTCCGCCATAGTTTCCCTAAGATCTTTTGAACCACTTTTCGTAATATCCCGAAGGGATTTGGCAATTCTTTCCACGACAAGTGCTCCGTGAAATCCTGACAATTTTTAAACAGTGGGAGACGAGCTAAACCATACGGCGCGACTCAGAGAGATGCACTGTTTAACAAGAACGTAGGGATTGAAATACGTCGGATTAGTCGTCAAAGGCTAACTTTTCAGAGTACATACACGTTATCAAGGAAGGGTGGAATTTTTTTCTTCGTATATACTATATTGCATACTTGTGAGATTATACTTTGAAGCGAAAGTAGAAAATACACTGGTCGAAAAAGAGGCGTAGGCATTTCTACCGCATTCTTCACAACTGCCGTTGTCCTAACTGGGCCCTGACGCCATGCCTGCCGTGTCCCCTATACTAGCACGAAGAACTTGTGTGTACTTGAAGACCGCGTTAAAGATGTTGGAAAGGGTACTCAGCCGCAAGGCACCAAAATATAGGAAGCGAACCTGTAAATCAGATGTATCCAAATGTAATAATAGACCGGGTTAAGTCGTCTGCAAAAAGAGCACATGCGTACTGTGATTTGGGATTTAGGCCATACATTGTCAACAAGTTGGTGCGTTCTTCTTCTCAGAACGCCAAATAAGAGCGTATTTAAACGCCAAGATTTGGCGTCCCTTAGAGAACTAATAACGTACGAAACCAACCAATTTACAGAACAGTTCCTTAAACGACATTGCTGGATATTGAGCTCGCTGCTCAACAAAACAGTTACCTCGGGTGGCTGACGAGTGAACATAACGAGAAGGCTGAAGAGGTGTCGTTCCTTCGTGCCCCACGCCTCCCAAGGGCACGATGATCGGATGGCGAAGTGGAACTCCTCTCCAGCGTTCTCCTGCATCTGAGCCGCCACGCACACCATTGTGATGTACGCAAAGATGGTCAACCAAACGGTCGTGTTGCTCACGTCCCTTATTCCGAGGGACATGCGGACAGCGCCAATCACCCCCAGAATCAGCATCAGGCGCACGACCAGGGACAAGTCCTCAGCAAAGCATGCCTTCAACCAATGAAAGTAACTAAGTGTAGGCTTTTCCATAAAAAAGTTCATGTTTAGCGTCCACTGTAAAAAAATTCTATAGTAGATTTCCTATAAATGTATCTGCAGCAATTCACATATACATGTATAGGAATTTTCCCATACAGGCGTGTGGTAATTGTACCATACGCGTTAGTATTCTTACCATGCAAGTATAGGAATTTTCCTATACACCTATGTAGGATATGTACTATGTGTGTGTGGCATTATCCCTACACATGTATAGGAATTTTCCTATACACCCGATGCTCTTTCAAAAGAGAAAAAGTTTTTTTTCAACCACTTCCCCGCCGTTTTCCCTCGTTCCTAGCCGCCTTCCTGCCGCCTTTCGGTAATTTCATTTCATTTAAGTGAGCATTGATACAATTATGAAATACCTTACCGGATGGAGAGTTGAACCTCGGACTTCTGGCTTGCGATCCCGTCACGCTGACCACTAGACCACGGAGACTTGTTGGGAGGCGTGCCCCACCAAGCCTGGGTCATCCCAGAGCCGCGCGCCGCCCCTCGCTGGGCCATCCCAGAGGGTCAGCCAGGTGTCGGTGCGGTGCCGGGGCTAGCCCACGGCTTTGGGGATTTACTCGTAGATGTTTTGATGTTGACTTTTAAATTTTACTGCCTGCCCTGAGTTGAAATTCGATTATCAGAGTTTAAACTGCTAAATAGACTCTAAATGTGTCCAAACCTCGGTGTGGCGTCAGAAATAGCTCATATTATGACCGCGCCGACCAAGATGTGAAAGGTGGAAAGGTGTGCATATCTTTACCCGTTTTTTAAATTCCAAACATTGTATAGGAAAATTGTCATCTTCTAGTAAATTTCCTATACATAATCAGGAAAATATGCCTACCAGACACGTATCGGAATTTTCCCATACATTTCTGGGGATTTGCCTATACAGTTGGTACTTTTCCCATACACATCTTCCCAAATGGGAAAATTCCTATACATTTATAGGAATTTTCACTTCCGATACGATGTATAGGAAATTTCCTATACATGCGTATAGTAGAATTCCCAACATTTTTTACAGTGTCTTTACGTACATGTAAGCTCAGGTGTGGCGCTGTGAGCCCACAAGTGACTACCCTACCTGAACCCGTTGGAGTCCGAAGACGAGCTGTTGGTGGAGCCCAACCAACTCCAAGAGCTGCCTCCAAGATCTCACATCGTTCACTCGGTCAATGAGCAGATGGGTTGCGCAGTCAACACACATCAGAGCCATCCAGTGCAAGCTACTGAGAATCTGCGCGAAAAACAGCCGAACGCGATAAAAACAGTGTCTGTTTGTTTTGTTTTTTTGAGGAAAGAAGGGAAAACAATGAAGTGTGCAAAAGCATGCTGTGAACTGTCGCGTGTACAACCGCGGTAAAGTATAAAATATTAAGGGGGGGGGGCTACATATATTTTGACAAAATATCAAAAATGACGAAAATTTCCTCTTCTTTTGCAATTATTTTAGTCTGAGAGGTCTCCCTCAAATACATAAGTTTATCAAATTTATGAAGGTCATCTGAAAATCAGACATTGTTTTTTACCGGTTTGTACCGTAAATCCAACAAAAAGCGTATCGCTTCAACATTGCAGACACGAAAGCACCCCCACGCAACTTAAGTGGCTTGGGTCCAAAGAGGAGTCACTCCCGCATTTGAATTCATTTCGCGTAATTTTTACTTTAGTTTTCTCCGCTATTATCGATTTTTCACGCTCTTTACATTGGTGATTTCCATATCGGTATCGTTTCGATTACACCAAAGTCAGTGACACAACAACAGGTACAGAAAGTGGAAAAGGGAGACAACTGGAAAATAGACCATTCCACCGACTGTGGAAGAAGGAAGAAAAGAATCAAAAAGAACCGGAAACAGTACTGATTAACAAATGAAATCGTTCACTTTTTCTAGTTTTCTTGACCAACATAATTATTATGATTAACAAATCAAATCGTTCACTTTTTCTAGTTTTCTTGACCAAGATAATTATTGTGGACTTACTTGTTGGTGTGCCCCAGAGGTGTACAAAAATGATCTACATACAGTTTTTTTTTGGTACTGTTTCCGTTACTTTTTGATACTTTTCTTTCTTCTTCCCCATTCGGTGGAATGGTCTATTTTGCTCTTTTAGGAGCAACTAAAAGCTGTTGTACGACAATAAATTTAGGTAATTTTTGGAATGCCATTGATTCTTAAATTTCTAGAAATAAGCCCAGATGTAATAACTAGGGTACTATCTTATCTACAAACCAACACCTGTTTGGTATTAGGTTTCCTTGTTCCCCGTTCGTCTTTTCGGAGCTAGGTAGAATAAAGCATTCCGGCAAACTTGAAATGCAGAAGAATGCGCCGGAAAGGAAAAGGCGGAAAGCGCTATGCTTTAACATGGTCACTTCCGTTTTCTTGTTCCATGCATTCCTATGCATATTAACTTTACCGGAATGCTTTACGAGTCCATTAATGGCTCTGCCGATTACATACCAGAAACACGGCGGCCGAGTGAAAGACACAGCTAGAGTGAAATAACACAATGAAGAATTTCAACCATGGATTATCAACCTCTGGATAGTAAGGTACGATCTCGCGACCTGTCACGAGGAACATCAGCACCATCACAACAGCAACAAGCGGGCCCTGATCAGCACAAAAAAAGTAAAAATGTAAAGTTAATACTAGAAAAGGTAAGAAGTAATTTTGCAAAACGTTGTGGGGCGTTTCACGAAATTAGCACACCGTATCGGCAACTACTCTGGGAGTACTCCAGAAACGCAACTGCGGAGATAGTTGGTAAATAGCCATGTTCACACGTACCTGCTGCTACCTTAAAGTTAATCTTTATTTTCTACGAACCTGGAAGTCCCTGTCAGTTTCCTATTCAGCTGGGTGGTTCTGAAAGAATTTTGACAGTCACTGGGAAAAATATATAATTGGCTGAGCCATCAGCGAAGCCTATTACTCCAGTGACAATCAAAAAGTTTCGCGTCTGTCTGTGTGTCTGTCGGTTTGTCTGTCATCACGATAACTCGAGAACGAATTGAGCTGTGAACGTTCATGCGCTACCCGACTCGGGTGTCAGCGCCGCAGGCCTTGGTAGATGTATGCCAGGTGCGTCGCAGCGCAACGGGGTTTCGTGAGATATCGCGAAGCCTGTTACGCGAGACGTGGTGTGGCGTACATCTACCTAGTAACCCCTTACCTAAAACCAGGTAGACGCACGCCGCACCACGTCTTGCGTAAAAAAGGCAGTGTCATTTTAAGACGTCTTCGACCTCAAAAGTCAAAAAGTTTCGTCCACTGGGTTTTATTTTCCCGAGTTAACTGAGGCCTTTAAATATCAGAGGCAGAGGGGAAACATTTAATAGTTTTCAATTTGTGTCATTTCCGTGTGAGAAACTCTCTCCAGCGCCCAAACGGTCGGAGACGAAATTTTGAGCCGTGAGAATCTACTTTCGCCATAATGCGGTGCGCCCGACCCATGCACCATGTGACTGTAGGGTCAGCACCCGTTGTTTACCTATTTTTATGTTAAAATAGTTGAAATACGTCAATTGGAACCACATCACTACGGGAGGGCACACGGCGCACGGGACAAGGGGCATTGCGGGGGCACCTTTAGAACACCGTAGAAAATATTCCAAAAATCGAGATATTTTTCGAGTACTTATCAAATTGTCCGTTTTCAGCCAACTTTCAAGCTAAAGATAGCTCAAAATTAATACGGTTCTGGCTTTTTATGAAACATTGTTGTTGAAAATTTTACCTATCCAGCTCAATACGTTCTTGAGTTATTGTGATTAGACAAGCAGACATACAGATCCGACCGTTTTGATCACTGGGGTAAACGGCTTCGCTATCGCTCAGCCAAAAGTATAAAAAAGAGTACACTTACAGGAATAAAAGAAAACAGTCCCGATGAAAGAAAGAAATGACCAAAAATATTCATAAAACAAAACAAAACAAGCAGGCCCGCCCTTCCGCCAAACGCAGTTGCCAGCTCCACTTCGCTGCGCCGGCAGCTCCGTTCGGCAGGGGCCGGGCCTGCTTGGCCTGCCGGCGGCGATGGTCGGGCCTTCGGCC
>NW_026267517.1:66712-67231 GCF_000697945.3 Frankliniella occidentalis | reverse complement strand
ATGCCGGTCAGCCAATGAGCCCGCAAAGGAAGCAGATCGAGCAGTCATGCTTTTCTTCTTTAGGTTCCGGTTCGCTTGCAGCGGAATACCCTATTGAGCTGTGAACGTTTTTGCGCTGCCCGACTCGGGTGTCAGCGCCGCAGGCCTAGGTAGATGTATGCCAGGTGCGTCGCAGCGCAACAGGGTTTCGTGAGATATCGCGAAGCCTGTTACGCGAGACGTGGTCTGGCGTACATCTACCTAGTAAACCCTTCCCTAAAACTAGGTAGACGTACGCCGCACCACGTCTTGCGTAAAGAAGGCAGGGTCATTTTATGACGCTCTCGACCTCAAAAGTCACAAATTTTCGTCCACTGTGTTTTATTATCCCAGAATCAGCATCAGGCGCACGACCAGGGACAAGTCCTCAGCAAAGCATGCCTTCAACCAATGAAAGTAATTAAGTGTAGGCTTTTCCATTAAAAAGTTCATGTTTAGGGTCTTTACGTACATGTAAGCTCAGGTGTGGCGCTGTGAGCC
>NW_026267517.1:65060-65435 GCF_000697945.3 Frankliniella occidentalis | reverse complement strand
GAACGAGCGCAGGTTTTAGATTGTATTGTTTGTCAAAAAGTCTTAAACCTCGACTTTTACCCATTGTTTTCATTATATCCACGGCTAGGTCCGAAGCAGTGAAAGATAGGTACGGCAAATCTGAGGGTAGTTCTTCTGTCAGAATGTGTTGTTTTGGGGGGGTACTTCCTCTGACATTTTACGATTGGACGCCTCCTTGTACGTCTTTATGTGCAATGTGGTCATTTTCGCCGTATTTTCGTCGAAAAAAGCACTCTAGCGCCCAAACGGTGCAAGATAGAGTTAAACGGACAAAATTTTCGCCCAAAGGGCTCTACTTTCACGAGTTACCCCTTAGGAGGGAATGCCATTGATTCTTAAATTTCTAGAAATAAG
>NW_026267517.1:64246-64988 GCF_000697945.3 Frankliniella occidentalis | reverse complement strand
TTTCCCTTTAAGGCCTCGTGCTCTTTGGTAGTGGGCCCGACATTTCCATTGTGCGAATTGTGTAGTTAAATCTTAAAGTGTGGATTGAACTCAAGCAAAAGACAGCCTTCCAGTGCGCCAGGCGCTGCAGTTTGGCTAATTCGGAGATGTTGCGGCTCAGGGACGTTGTCGGTTGTGATGACATGATCCAAAAAACACGTTTTATCCATTCAATAAGGAGCTGAGGTGGTATACACTAATAACGCGGCGACTGGGGAGCGGCCCCGGAACGACCACTATTTCCCCCGAGCCCACCATGGATGTCTGAATTCGGTTTCGTAGTTTCTTACTTACTTTTCAGCTCCATTTTGCTTATTCGTAGATTGACAAAAAATGAAAAGAAGTGACAAAGTGAAGTCAGAAAAACAAGTGCAAACTTGTCTGGGAGTGGGAAATCGCTCAGTCTCTGTGCTATAAATATCCGTCAACAACGAGACTGCTGCCATGTTACCATGATCTACTAGTTTCGTTTTTTGAAGATTACAATGGCCGTTCCTTATTTTAGGTTGTGTCCACTGGATCGGAGTCCATTTTGTCACTTCTTTTCACATTCTTGTTCCTGTAGAATGTCAAATCAGCGAACTAAATTAAAGGCCCTGCACCTCTAACTTTCGATTGGGCTTCTTTGTCAGGTAAAGAATCGCCTGTCATCTGACAGAGGTGCGTATGTCACAAATTTGGAATTTTACAGGGGAAGCTCTTT
>NW_026267517.1:58077-59816 GCF_000697945.3 Frankliniella occidentalis | reverse complement strand
TGCTTGGCTAATTACACACTATCTCCTGCACACACTAAACCCTTACGCATTTTGCGATGCATAAACAAGCATTCAATACGATGTGCAGCCATAATTTTATGCATAACTGTGGTTGTTTTCAATTTGTCCATAATTATGCATCAACATTGCTGCAGTTCAATCTACATGTTTATGCACAGTAAAATGCTTTAAAGGTTAGTGTGCATACAGAAGCATTCAGAAGATAACGCATGCATATCCAATGTACACACTTGCGTCCCCCTACTAGAGTAGGTCCCTCATGTCCCTCAATCAAGAGGTAGATGTAGCACAAAGTAATGTAATCTAACCTGCCAACGTGCTATGAATCTTAGCGAAACAAGTGTGTTCGCGGTGCGTTCCAAACGTTGCATACCCGGTGATTCACGGGTGTCAAGTAACAATGCTTCCTTCTCAATTTGCCTGGTCACATCCAGCAGGGGCCTAACACTGGCGTCAACACTGGCCATATCCAACCTGCGCTATAAAAGACGGTATCAGCACAGCAAATTGCAAAGTGAAAAATTCGTTAATCAGAGCAGAGTTAATTCGATTTCGAACAATTCGCACATCACTGCAAATAGACGGTTCCCGCTCTGCGCGTTTCGAGAAGAAGTAAGGAAATCAGGGCCGGAACCAGTTTGAAAAATCCACTTATTTTTCTTATTTAACAGTACAGTTTCACATAACTGACCCCGAGGAAGTCCATTGATTGTATGAGGGTTCATTTGTACTGGTTTTTACCGTCATTTAAGAACTGTCTCCGGTGACGATTTCCTTAATTTTTCTTGAAATGGGCAAAGCGGGAACCGTCTATTGGTTATTTCAGTGGAGCCCGAAAAGATAGTAAGAACAAGAGGGTAAACACAATGTCTTGTCCTTGTGACCGGCCCTGTGGACCATAAGATGGTAGGGAATACGATAGAAGACTCTCGTTATGCATGTCTTGCTGGCACTCGAAAAAAAACACAGCAGACACAAATCACACACTTTGAAAGTCACAATGATTCGTCACTAATCACAATAAAAGTGTTGTTTTGATGTTGTTGTTTTTGAGTCCAAGCACAATGCGTACACAATGGGAACTCACAACCAACAACACAATCTCGTTTCGTTTCGTGCTCTTTGTAAAATGGTAGTGGAAAGGAATCTTTGATGAAACCATGCAAACTTAATTCTACAAAGTTATTCAATGAAAGTCATTTAAATTGTGCGCATGTCAGTGTCATCTGACCAACAAGCGTATGTCAACAGAAATTCCATCTGACAATTGAGCGTATGTCCAAAATGTGCGCATGTCAGCAAAAATCTAGTCAAATGTGCGTATGCCACTGACATACGTATATTTTGTTAGATGACTTGTGACATACGCATATTTTACCATCGCATCCCAGCCTATTCTATTATGATTTTTCAATTTTTCTCTTCTGCATATGATGCAGGACCTGTTTAAGTACAGTTTAGTGTAAAAAAGTGATTTTTGAAAAATCAGTGACAGACGCACCTCTATCAGATGACAGGTGAAATGATAGTTTAAGGCTCACCATCTGTAGCAAAGAAATGCAGAGGAAGCCTGCAATGAAGTATAATGCAACGGCTGCACGGTCAAAGTCCCCACGACTAATGTTGACGAAAAAACTGGGCACAATCGTCATCTACAATTGATTGGATATTATTACTGAAATGTGTGTTGTCCCATGTGAAATATAGGGGGGGGGGGG
>NW_026267517.1:53019-58027 GCF_000697945.3 Frankliniella occidentalis | reverse complement strand
GGTACTGGTGCGTTTTTGTTCCTTACCTCTGCGCAAATATCACCTACAAGAAATAGTTTCTCTCTAAGTACATGCCAAGGCCCCGTCCAAAGCATGCTTTCCAGCGATTGCAGGACATGTAATGACACAGAGAGGTCATTACTTGGAGCTAGATGTATTGTTTGGTCCATTGTCGTTAAGAGCGTATTAGCTGCAACGTAAACGCCAACTCATATTATCATATCCTTCGCTTTGCAGCAAACCCCTCAAAAATGTTTAAAAGTATACCAGCTGTTGAGATAGCAGTTGGCAACCATGTAAACACTAGATGCACATTCACATGTTCACGTCTATAAATATCCTCTGTCATTGAAATGAAAGCCGGTCCTCAGTGGAAATCCACAGTAATTTTTTATCCTGTCTTTTATCACCAACACTCAATAAGATTTTAACGAAAGTCTTTTAATAACTAGCTATATGTACGCCAGACCACGTCTCGCGTGACAGGCTCGGCGATATCTCACGAAACACTGTTACGCCTGGCGCACGTATGGCTAGGCCTGCGGCGCTGACACCCGACACGAGTTAATAGGAGTGTATTCGGGAAAAGGGCCTGGAGGCCTCCATTCACAGCTTTTGTTGGGGACTTTCTACTGCAAAATTAGGTACATGAAACTTCTGATACTAATGTTCATTAAATGCTCTAATTTGACAGATGGTTATGTAAGAATCAACGTTTTAATAATAGTAGCTAATCCAGGGTGCCTTGAGCCCAAAAGAGGGTATGGTTCCACGCCAAATGTGTGGTTTAAGTATTACTTCCTTTACAATTTTTCAATATGAAGCCTTTTTGACGATTTAATAGACCATTATGTCATCTTCACCTCATTTTCGCAAAGAAATGCCCGGTACAAGATAGAGCAAAACGGACGAAATTTTTGCCCAAAGAGTTGGACTTTAATAAAAATATATACATAATATATACATTAAAATTTTTCGACTCCGGGGTAGTAACGCAACGTTAAAGTTGCATCTAGTGATTTACGCTCAGCATGGACTTGAGCCCGAAATGCAATAAACAATGAGCCAGGACGCCTATTCAGCTCTTAAACGCGTACTTCTTAAACTGAAACAGGCCGGGCTTAAGTCTGGGCTCAGGTCCCAGACATGAGCCCGGATTGCCCTAAACATGAGCCCGAGCCGCTGGACGAGGGACACAACTTGTGCAATCAGTTCGGGCTCAAGTCCTCGGGCTCAACCACAAGCGGGCTCAAGGGATCTATGACTATTCGTCCCCGACTGATTTGTCCCCACGCTATTTTGTCCCCAGCTGTTTTGTCCTCACACATCAAGCCGCGAAGTACCCCACAGTCTCCCGGATAAGCATATACCTATATTATGAACCTGCTTTGTGTAATTTGCTGTATAAATTCAAAAAGGCAATGTCCGGATTCACCTTGCTGATCCGGAAAAGGGTATTGCAGTGGAGCGCGGAGCGGAAGCAAGAAGAACAAAAACGAAACGTGGAAAGGCGCCCGCGCCGTCCCCCTCTCCTCTTAGTACTAGCGGCACAACGCCGATATCAAAAATAACCTGCAAATTGTGATACCAGCAAGCCACTTTGCACACTTGTTCTTAACACCCAAATGGTCGATTTGGCCCGCCGTACCTATCTGAAATATGCTGCGGGGGTGGGTTTTTGGGGGTGGCGTTAAAAACTACCCCTAAAATTGAAATAAAGACGTTAAAATAAAGCTATGGGCGCGACCTAAGAGTCGATTCCTACTAAATCAGACCCGCTGAACTCAAAAATGGCAAAATAAAATCTTCCCGGTCAATATTTGGTCATATTTTGGGCCATTTTGGTCAATTTAGGGCCTAAATGACTTTTAACCGTTCTCGGCATGATGGGCATCGATTCTTGGGTTTTGGAGGCCTACAAACCGGTAGGAATGATGAAAATGACGCCTGGGTACTTATCTCACGCTGTCTGACCCGTGAGGTACCATTGGGAGGAGTGGGGGGCAGGCGGGGAGGAGTGCGGGCGCCTTTCCACCTTCCGTTTTTGATCTTCTTGCTTCCGCTCCGCGCTCTATTGGAATATCCTATTAGACTCTTTTACGGTACAGAGCTCCCTCCTGATCGCTAGAACACTGTTAAAAATAACAGTAAATAACTACATAATGAACTGGTAATTTTGAAAACAGTGTTATCCTGTAGTCTGCACTGTACTTTGATCTGGGGGAAATTTCTTTTCAAGCAATGACAAGTCTTCATTCCTCAAATACCAGTCGAACAGATTTTGACCGAAGTATGGCAGTACAGGACGATCTGTTTAAATTCTGTTTCTGGGTACAGAATTTTTAACAGTGAAGCACTCACCTAAGTGTTCGGCCGTCACAACCGACTCCTGGCTGTGGGCATCGGGTTCTCGCTATCAGGTATCGAATTAAGCCTATCAAACATAGTTAATCCCCACGTTTCTCTCCCTCTTGTGTATTCCTAAAATTGGTTAAAGTTCTCATCACTATTACTACGCCAGTAAACCATTCTGGTGGGGCTGCAATGCTTCATCATGTTGTGTTGTGACTACAGTTTTCCGAGCACTAGGAGTACATTACTCTTGGTATTAGAGAAACGAACATTCCGCGTTATCCGATCTTTTATAGCAGGCTTGTAGGAAACTTACCATTTCGGAGATAACGTCATATGAGTGAAAACGTTTTTCGTTCAGCTACTGTAGTATACGCACGCTCTGCACACTACCAAGCAGCTGACCAGACAAGTAGGTGATAGTGACTACTCTGCGGGCTTATGGGGTGGATCGGCTTCAGTCCGTCCGTGTCAGAGGCTCATTAGCAAAGAGGCGAGCCAGCGATCAGCGACTCCCCACACGTCAAAATTAAAAGGTCGTTAGGTCACATTCCGAACGATCTGGGTTGAGGTAAATATGTAAGTGACTTAATCTTCGTGATGATCTCTCTTGGTTCCGTAATGAAGTCGAGGCAACCGAAGAATACCGTGAAACGCTTCTGCGGGGAAGGAATGGAATATTCAGACGACATTCTTTTCAGAGCATTGTCAGTTTATTCGAGCAGGTGAAGAACTCCTAGTCTCCGCCTAGGGCCCTACTCTGTCAGCACAAATGTGTATATTGTATGTATTTAGTGGGTAGTATAATGGCTTGAACGAATTTATAAATGTGTGCATGTTTGTTCCACTTCTAGAAATCAACTCATAAGTACTTCCGCAAGAAGATTGGGATTTTTTGAGTAGTTCTTCACTCAGAACAGGAGTCCGTCTGAATTATCACGGCAACTGAATCAGAGTACAACTTCAAACAATGTAGTTGCACACCAGACCACGTCTCGCGTAACAGGCTTCGCGATATCTCCAGAATTGCCCTATAGGGGAGTTTTCGGGTAAGCTGCGGTTACGGAACGGCTGCTGGATCCGTCTCAGCCTGCGAACTCCGCATGCGCAGTAGACGCTGCCCCGCCTCGCCGCCATCCCCTGTCCCCCGCGTAATAGGGTGATTCCTCCGAGATGTGCACATTGCACGTTCTGCCTTATATTTCATAAATGATAAGTTCTGAAAGGTGCAAGGCTATTGCTATAACAATGTTAATATTGAACTTAGTTTTGTGTATCAGGTAAGGGTAAAACACTGATTTCATTGATAAAACCAATGGAAACTGTGGTAAAAACAGCAGATTCGGGGCGTGCCTAACCCTACGGGGGGTTGTTTATTTTCATTTTACTTGTTCAGTTTTTAAGGGCAAACAGTAACCTTTCTACCTGTCATGTACCGGGTAAGGCTTGGTGGTGACTAGAGGACTGAGCGGACTTGGAACGGACGACAAGACGTTTGAGTAGCAACTGAGATCAAGTGGTTTATTGGTCTTTCTGCTTGCAATTTATAAACATGGTTCACAGCCTTGCATTAGGGTTAATACAGGTGTGCTAACGTACAGCATACATAACACCTTCCCCCTTTTGAAGGAGAATAAATAACAATAGATAACAATAAATAACAAAATTTGAAAGTTTAACACTAACAGAATAAAGTATTAACAATAACAGTTAAGAATTAGCAATAGCAAAATCGTTGACTCTGATCGGTTTGTTTATCACACGAGTTCTTGTTCTGGTTGCATTTTCAGGTACATGATTGTTCGGTTGGTCAGGCTGAGCAGGAATAATAGGAACACGTTGAACATTAGACGAGGTAGTTAACAGAAGCACTGGCGTACAATTATAGTTGCAGGTACAATGACATCAGGATTTGAGCGAGTCTGGATAAACACAGAGTTTCCACGCAACTTGTCACTAAATGTTGTATGAACTACGAACGACTACTCACTACAAATTTGAAATGAGAATATTTGGAGAGCTCGAGAAATGTTTTGGCTATGGATGGTACATTGTCAGAATGAAAGTATTGATGAGAGTAGAGAACAAATTAGATAGGACATCTTAGGCATGAGTACAGTATCAATCCACTTATGAAACAAATGCACAACAACAGGTAATGCAAGTTATTTCTGGAATATCTGCTGTGACTCTCATAAGGAAGGTCAGGAACTGATAAGCTAATTAGAGGTTGCTTCTTGAGTGACTTTGCTAACATGGTACAAACATTATTGGTCTGAATAAATAACTCGATGTCTCGAGTGTTACCAGGCAGAAAACAGTTTGAGATGACAAGGCTTTAGTTAACAATTATTTGATGACCCTCGTGAAGCAAGTGTAGCACTTGGTTACGAAGCACACTAGGGACTATCAGTCTGTCTAAGCAAAGCGATACACAGTTCATTTTTTACACACACAAAAAGTAAATCTTTAAGTTACTGACAAGTAAGTTGATTTGCGAGGCCATCCTTTCTGAAGCTTCGAAGAAAAAAGTTAGTTACTAGTGGTACTCACTCTCACTAGCACAGCTTCTGCTCCTGTCGACCTTGACCTTGATGTGGGGTGGCTTTGGTCAGCTAGCATGATTTGACCCCTGATCTTGCTCTGCAAGACTGGA
>NW_026267517.1:51792-52094 GCF_000697945.3 Frankliniella occidentalis | reverse complement strand
CCCCCCTGATGACGTAGTTTTTCCACTGAAAGTTCAGAATAGCTCAATCAGGCTTTGAGTTGAAGATTGGACCACTCATACGTTCAATGTGTGTTAATTTTGCACCTTCTTATACATATTAACCCAAAAAATGAACAATGTAGAAATAGTGCTCTAACGTTGCACCTTTTTACAGCCGGAAATTCATATAAAATTACAATTGCGGTGTACTAAAAAAAACTACGTCATTCAGCCTGAGACCCCCCCTCCCCCCTGTCATCGACTGTAAACAAGACGTTTGAGTAGCAACTGAGAGCAAGTGG
>NW_026267517.1:48434-51587 GCF_000697945.3 Frankliniella occidentalis | reverse complement strand
CCCCCCCCTAAACGTATTACGTAATTTGTGCACGCCGCCAAAGAGTCAATGACAAACACGTCAATGTCTGCTTCATGAAGACCACAGTAGGCTAGTTTTGATTTACATTTTGATACGAAGTGGTCGACATCTTCTCCTTCTTCCCGAATGAGTTGACGGCAAAGGTACCTCTCAAAACAAGAGTTTGTATCTGGTTCGACTCTAGCATCAATATGCTCAATCAAGCTCTGAACGTCCTTCTTCTGATCCGCCGTAGCTCCATCATATAAATAAGCACAGTCCGGGCCTATCAAAAGGATCAGGGCAGCGCCCTTCTTCTCCGCTGACCACCTTGTTCTGGTTGAGTCTAGCTCGACATAACCCGTGAACTGCCACTTAAAGGCCTCCCATTGCTGAGCAATGTCTGCTCCCGGAATCAAAGGTTTCGGTTCAACATCCATGCTGTCAAAGCACACGTGGGCAGGCCGACGACTTCTACCACGCGGTCACAACAGCTGGCCAGGGTGATGTACCCGAGGCCAGGTAGTACGGCCCGGACACACACGTTGCTTCCGATAGCGATGCTTACTTCATTCATAGGTCCTGTGACTGCGCCATGTCATGTACCGGGTAAGGCTTGGTGGTGACAAGAGGACTGAGCGGACTTGGAACGGACGACAAGACGTTTGAGTAGCAACTGAGAGCAAGTGGTTTATTGGTCTTTCGGCTTGCAATTTATAAACATGGTTCACAGCCTTGCATTAGGGTTTATACAGGTGTGCCAACGTACAGCATACATAACACTACCAGACAATTTAAAAGGACTGATAAATCACATTTATAACCTGTCAACCATAGAACTGGACGAGAAATATATTTAGACGGGCCTCAAAGTCGCGTGTCGCAAACACAAAGCCGGGCCTCGTCTGCTGCTGGTGACTACTGAAGGGCTACTAGAAAGACGTGCGGGACATTTTCATGTTTGGTTGTGTTGTAAAATCAAAGTAGAGAGTACAACGAATTAAAATCATCCATAGGACTATTCCTTATCAACATAATTAGTGCTTTTTAACAACTATAAAAGTTGCCTAACCGTATCGTGCGACCCTCCGAGATCGTCAGGTCACACGTTTGTATTTGTTGGCAAATGGCTTGTTTCTTTGTTTGGCTATTGCAAATCCTTAGTGCCGGTTCAGTGTGTCCTTACCTTCATGTAGATATCCTCTTTGCCATCAAAATGGTTTAAAACATGGTTCTTTTTAGGAAAATAAAAGCCGTCATTCACGTCATCATAAGTCAGGCCCGGCCGGCCCGCAGACGACAACATAACCTAGCATCCAGCTTGTACCAACAAACTTAAAAACGTCACAAAGATGTCAAAAAGGGTCATATTAAGGTCAAAAAAGACCGTTCCAACCCTAGTTTTGGACTTTATTTTGACATGATCTATTCACGAAGACGTTTCGCTGTTTGTTGGTTAGCTCGCGTGGACTCGCCACGGACTCCGACCAGTAACTCCCGTCGACGTCCATGTAACTCCCGCCGACGTACGTCGCTCATGGAACTCCCGTCGACTCTCGTGTAACTCCCGTCGACGATTTGCTAGCTTTACTGTAACTCCCGTCGACAGATATCTTACTCCCGTTAAAACGTATTTTGTAAAATTATGGCTGACTAGAAAGCTTCGTTAGTGAGAGACTTTGATTCTTTGACCCGCGATTGTCGATGTATGAAAAGATCCGCTCGAATCAAGAACAAAAGTAAACTCAGAAAGCGTCATGAAAATGTGCACATCTCGGTGGAATCGCCCAACAACGGCAGAGATGGAACCAGCGGTGGACTGGGCAGTTCCGTTTCCACAGCTCCGCTTACCCGACATACCCTATTGCGACGCGCCTGACGTACATCACATCTAGTATCTGGGACAGCTGCGATGACACCTGAGTCGAGTCGTTGAAAAAAGAAACAAGCACTCCAGTAAAGCTTCAACACAATGTAATGCGGGGGAGAAAAAGAAGAAAACGGAAGCCACGATGCTAAAGTATTCTGGTCTCCGTTTTGATGTTCGCCCCATTTTTCCACTTCTCAGCTTATCTCCTTAACTTAAAAAAAAAAAGCCAAGAAAGGAAATTTTCTTTGAAAATTACTCAAAGGCTTATTTTAAGTGGTAAGGTGCTGATGAAAGCAATGAAGAGGTCACCTGTAGGAGATATATATACGCCGCGGTGCAAATGCCCTAGCGGATTTATACCGGGGGTGTGAATGTTAGCGAGAATTTATACCCCCATGCGCCCCCATGGGCTATAGACGGTACACATCACCTAGGAGATTTCTACCGCGGATATCAATACTAGGAAAGTTATATGCCGTAGGTTTTTATCTACGGAACATTTTATACCTCCCTCCCCTACTCCTGTACAGGGGGGGGGAGGTATTAATAGCGTGTACCAGCGAAAAGTTGAAAAGTACCCGAAACAAGGTCCTATTAAATAGGGTGTTCTAGGCTTAAACGGAAATCAAAATGAACAAGCTCCGTACAAAATGATATGCCTATTCACGGAGACCCTACACTGTTATGTCAAGTGCGATAAATTTCATACAACTTCATGCGATAATAGCCAAAAAGCGATTCCCACAAAATATTGCACCTGGGGAAGCCATAAAAAAATTATCGCACCAAATTGGCATTCGTCATTGCATTAAGTGCGATAATTTTAGCACATTTTTCTGCGATAATTTATCATTGCAGCAAAATATGTTAAGATTATCGCATTCAATGCAATGACAAATGTCAATTCAGTGCGATGATTTATCATCGCAGCAACAGGTGTTAAAATTATCGCATTTAATGCAATAACAAATTATTGCACTAAATTTGTAGTCTTCATTGCATCAAGAATTACAGTGTATAAAGTAAGGTGGGTAGAGAGTAGTGCTAGCCTTCAAGTTGACTTTTCTGGCTGAGCGATAACCGAAACCTATTACTCCATCTAGTCGGAAGACAATTTTTTTTTTGTTTTGTCTTTCTGTCCGCGCAATAACTCGAGGACATTTTGAGCTAACGACCTGGAATTTTCAGGGTCGTTTCGCACCATAAAAAAGATAGAGTTAAAAGATAAGCATTCTAGCTCAAAACGGGAGTTTGATGAATACCACGTGACCAGCGCCTCCCCC
>NW_026267517.1:44824-46759 GCF_000697945.3 Frankliniella occidentalis | reverse complement strand
GGCTCCCAGGCAGGCTGGCTCGCAGTAAAGCGCACCAGGTGAGTCCTTGTGCATTCCTCGTGCACAAGGAGACCGCAGCATGCTGCCGCGTGGGTGGGCAGCGTTAATTAAGCACGTGCAATCGTTAACCGGTAGAACTGTTCAGCCTTCGACCTGTATAAGGTAAACAGAAAACCGTGGTTTTAGGATCGATAGAGATAGAGGTGTGATGAGCCTATGTTTGTACCGTCGCCGCGTAGTTTGAACCTTGTAGGTAAATATACCAAGGGGATGAAGGTCCTGGCTCCAATACTGTAGCAGCTACGGGGAATTTTCATGACCCTGAGTTTTGAACCATGCAACATGAATGTTTGGAGGGGCGATTCCTAACATGGATCACCGGGCTAGAGTTTTCTCATTCATGATACAGAACAGTACAAGGAAAGGACATTTTTTTTTACGTTTTATCCTAAAACAACCCCCTTTTATATTTAGGGGTTGTGATCCATGTTTGGACGCTAAACACTCTATGGATCAAAACTGCCATGTCATTAAAATACTGTGACGTCACATTCAATAATATGTGAATTGTGTCACCTTCCGTATAATATCATGTAACATTATTTATAACGTGACTTACCCTTGCATCGCTCTGCCTTCACGGGCTCAATGCATCGAATGCACTGTAAAATAAATTCTGAAAATTCAGTAGATGTTTTACAGAATTGGCACTCTGAATCTTCTTTTGGACCATTACTCAAAGTTTCCCAGTTTAGATTGAAAATCCAGACTTTGTACTCTGAATCAGGTTTTCAGAGAAATTTGTCTAAATATTCTAAAGTATATTTTCAGACTATACACTGTATCTATAATTTAGAGTTATCGGTACTAGGTAGATGTACGCCAGACCACGTCTCGCGTAACAGGCTTCGTGCGTGTTATCTCACTAAACACAGTAACGCTGCGACGCGCCTGGCATACATCTAATAAGGCTTGAGGCGCTGACACCCGAGTCGGGATAAAGATAGAGTCGTAAATAGGCCTTTGGCCCCAAAAGTCACAAATCTTGCTCCCCAGGGTTTTATTTTGACGAGTTGACCCATCAGAGACCGTTAAATATTATAAAAAAAACAACAACATTGAAATGGTTTGGGGTCATTTCCGTGTGGAAAACAGCCTCGGGCGACTCAACGGTCAGAGATAGAGCCAAACGGACGAAATTTTCGTCCACAGGACTCTACTTTGATGAGTTACCCCTTAGCAAACCGCAAAAAAATATTTTCCAAAAACGTCATTTTTCGGATCCGTTGTTTTTGATTGTTTAAGAATCCAATTTATGAGCTAGAATGCTTTACTTCGAACTCGATCTGTCTTTTTATAGCACCAAACGACCCTGAAAATCCCAGGTCGCTAGCTCAATTCGTTCTTGAGTTATCGTGATGACAAACACACACAGACAGACGCGAAACTTTTTGATCATCACTGGAGCAATAGGCTTCGCTAATCGCTCAGCCAATGAATTTTGAGTGAGTCCACCGGACACAGGCGGACGAAGTACACCAGTAGCCGATGCCTGCTCCCCCGCAGGTGGCCAGCAGCCATGGTTAAGGTGGCGGCTTCCTAACCTGGAGGTTGGCGGTTCTATCCCATCCAAGGGCAGTACCGAATGGACAGATAGGTGTTCACCCTTTACCCCGACAACTTTTAAGTCGCTCGCGATGTGTTCATTTTTAACAGAATCCAAAATATTTTCATATCGGCTGTCGAAGTTTCAGACTAAGTATGGTTAGGCACTACTTAAATTTCAGACGCGGATGCAGTCTGAATTTTAAGACTACTGGTCTGTAAAAAAAACTTCAGACTTAAAGTTCTGGAAATTTAGTACAACTTTTTTTACAGTGTCATAGGTGTTAAGAAGAGGTAAAGAACAACAAACCGGATACGCACTGACTTTTA
>NW_026267517.1:43370-44774 GCF_000697945.3 Frankliniella occidentalis | reverse complement strand
CCACCTCTCTTTGCCGCTTGCCCAACTGTTTCCTGTTTTGGTTATTATTTTCTTCGCCTTGTCACCGAAACTGAACTGGTCTATTATCGTAAAGGCGGACAAATAAACGGACGCGGTACTAAACAAAAAAACAAACTAAAACTAATTAATTTAGCTTCACTATCGTTCAGCTAATACTGTAGAAATTCCTGACACTCGTTCCGTCAGCGGTTTTTCAGGCAGCCGCCATTTGTGTGCATCTTGGGTTTTGACTTCCTACTAATCTAATTGGGGACAAAAACACTTACGACTATTGCATTTTGCTAAGGAAAAAATAATCTCCAATCGAGGACTTTACGGAGAAAACCCTCTTTCACAGATAAGATGCTACTCTACTTTAAACTGTTATGAAGAACGCTTCTCTCCCATATCAAGCCGCAGGCTGTGCGCAATCTCGCTTGCACCGTGACTGCCCTGCGTACATCTATACCCGAGGTTTGGGCAGCCTTTCCTAGAGATAATCGAGGGAAAATCTTTACAAAGTTTCGCTGCTAAACTTTCTCGGCCATTTGGGGGGGGGGGAGAGCCCTTATGACCAGTTGTAGTTCGACTTTTAACCCGCCCTTCTGCTTTGAAAATGTTTCAAAGGGGGCGTGCGACAGCTCTAGTGTACGTCTCGTTCGTGTAACAGGAAATAGATTAGCTACAATTTTTTAATTTTGTGATTGTATTAGGGTATTTCACCCAGTGTAAACCGGATTCAAAAAAGAACAGTAATGCTCCCTGAACTGTTTCCTCCCTGACGCTCATTGGCTCACGCGGACCAAGTTCTAGGACCCGTAGTGGGGAGTCACAGACCTGGTGGCGCATAGCACGGCAATATTTGAAAAAAGACTGTCAACAATCAAATTTTTGCCTGAACTAGTAACATAAATACGCACAAGGGACGTTTTGGCCAAAGTCCAAAACTACCTTAAGCCGGTGCGATTTTACCTTAAATGCGTTTTATCTTCGAAATATTAATTGACAAAAGTAAGGTTCATGTGTAGTGGTTACGCGACGTAGTGGTTACGAGTCGCCCGAAATGAGCCTCCACTTTATCGGCCTTCAGAAGCCAAAAACTTAAAATATCAATTGAAGTGTGTGTGTTGTTATGTGTGTTCAACATTTGTAAGAATATTTCAGCCATTGGATACGGATTTTAATTTCGTTTGTGTCCCAAACTTTAAATATAAGAGAGGGCTGCAGAAGGAACAACAGATCAAGACTAGCCCACCGACAACTTGAGATATAAATCAAGTCCCGACGAGTCCTGACGAGATATTTACAGTGGACTGTCAACTAACTGTCGCCGCGACAGTTATCGAAGGTACTGTGTTCGTTGCTGCCGTGCTCCACTCTCCCCAGGTCGAGCCGGCAGTCAGT
>NW_026267517.1:40004-42862 GCF_000697945.3 Frankliniella occidentalis | reverse complement strand
AAAGTCCCGTAGTATTTCCAAAATTGCTGTTTAAGCCTTGATTTAACGCATTTGGTGAAATCAATTGTTTTTGCTACAGACGACCGCGTAAAAACGGGCAAAAAATAATTATTGCATTGTCGCTGAGCGTCTGTGTTATACTTGTCGTTGGAGAGAAGTTTCAATGTATTTTGAAATTAGATTAAATATTAGGGTGTTTAATTTTACTTCAACCGGAGGCAACCTAATAGAATTTCAACCTTTCACAAGTAAAGTGAATTCATTTAAATGGGAGCATCATGCATCATATGGCATTACAGAAAAGGCTAAGTTAAGTAGGAGGAGAGCAGTGGGAATAGGAACGGACAGTAGCAGACATATTCTTTAAGTGAACTGAAGTAAGGCATACATTTAAGCCCCCCCCCCCCCTCTCCAGCCACTGTTACAGTGATGTGTTTGCCAAAACAAATCAACCATGTATTTTAATTAATAGAAACTATACTTCCCAGTATCTAGCCTTTCTAGTGGACTCCCATATTTTATTTTATAGCATTTGCTTAAGTTCACTGCTCACTAAATGTACCTGTTGTAATGCACCTGGTATAAATGTATGAACTCTGATGATGATTAGAGCGATCCAACCAGACCAGGCCGCGGTTGAAGGTCCCCGGCTCGCAGGAGGAGTTGAAGGTGGGGGTGGGGTACTTCACTGAACTAAAATTGGGGTACGCCCTTTCGTAGCTTAGAAAACATGATATTTTCAACTTGCTCCGGGGGATTGGCAGCGGCTTAGGGGCTGTCTGGCATATTATGCATACAAAGGTGTATGGTGGCAGTGCGAGAAAGGTGTATAGCCCAGACTGCGACTTAAGTCGCACTGGTTTCTGTACACAACCACAAATTCTCTGTTACTTAGTTGGAATACTTTAATACTAAAATATTTGTGGTCCCTAGGAGACAGTTTTGTGAAATATTTGTTGAATTCTACAGGAGAGACCATGAACTAAAATAATACGGGGCCTTACCTTTTAAACACACTTCAAATTCATCAATGTTCGGCCCAACAACACTTTGGGGAGGGTTGGGTACTTTGATTCAACCCAGAGTATTAAAAATTCCACAGTGTAACTTAGTTCTTGCACGGAAAAAAAAAAGTTAGCTGCCCCAGCTTAACATTAGGTATGCGAGCCAAAAGTTAGCTGCCTGGAGGACAGACAAGAAAATTAGGAACAGTAGCTTACTAGTAGAATGCTGTGCATTATAGGCTGAGTGGAGTTTGTCTCCTGATTTATATGAACTGGAATAAATTTAAAAATTCAAAATAATCTAAAAATTTCAATTTGACTTCTGATTGTGAATAAAACCTATTGTAATTCCTTAAACTTTGTCTTTATTCACAATCGGTAAAAGGGTGATTTCATAGAAGTCAATTAAAAGTACTACTCAATGAAAACTGTAAGTCAGTAAATCTGATTGAAGGATTTCAATATCACTTCTGATTGTGAATTTACCTATTGTAATTCCTTATACTTTGTCTTTATTCACAATCAGTAAAAGGGTGATTTCATAGAAGTCAATTAAAAGTACTACTCAATGACAACCGTAAATCAGTAAATCTGATTGAAGGATTTCAATATCACTTCTGATTGTGAATAAAACCTTTTCTAACTGCTCCTTACACTTTGTCTTTATTCACAATCCGTAAAAGGGTGATTTCATAGATGTCACTTAAAAGTACTACGCAATGACAACCGTAAATCAGTAAATCTGATTGAAGGATTTCAATTTGACTTCTGATTGTGAATAAAACCTCTAACTCCTTATACTTTGTCTTTATTCACAATCCGTAAAAGGGTGATTTCATAGAAGTCAGTTAAAAGTAATACCCAATGACAACCGTCAGATTCTTTCTAGTTTGTGTTTGTTCACAATTCATAAAAGGGTGAAATTATTGATGTAAACTAAGTAAAACCGATGTTAGGAAGTGAATTTCATTTCCGTTTGTTCATGATTGATAAAAGGGTGAATTTGCTGGATGCCAATTAAGATTCATAATGCACAATGCAGAAAATTTAATGGATTCTAATCAAAACTAAACAACTGTAAATCAAGTCTGACACATATCGTACGTTCTGGTTCCTGAAAATCCTTCACAAAAATAAGCCTACTGAAATTCATTATTGATGCATATTAAAATTCAAAATGAAACACAAACTGTAATTGAATTACTGATTGCTACATATCGTTGATAAACGTAATCGAAAAACAAAACCTGTAGCATAACAATGAACCACGTTGAATGTCAACTGTCAGCTTGTCACTGCATAAAAGGCCAATTTATATCGAATGAATTGAACTGTCACAAATTTGAATATGGTTAAAACCTCGATCAACTAAAACGTGACCTAATTCAAAACGAAATGTCACTATTCTATCTGTGACAATGCCTTTATCGCGCAAATTATCGTTTTCTACCTGTCATTTTGATAACAACTGAAGGAGTTCAAAATCAAACGCTGTATGAATTTCTACTAATTCCCAACAAACTGATGTGTATGTAATGAATTGCCATTTTGACAAACTTCTCAGTAACGACACAACAAAGTTTACAGTTGTTTGTATTTTAACAGTCTCCTACCTAACCTAACATGATAACTTGTATGTAGGTTGTTTGACGTCGTTACTTGTACATTATTCTTATTTCTTATTTTCCTTGTCAATTAAATCTTCACTTTTCTAATTTCCCTTCAAACTGCCACATCCACAATACTTTTGAAATCCAGCAGACGCCTTTCGGGCCGGCGCCTCGCTAGAACAATTCAAATGATATGTACCAACATATCAAAATGGAAATTTTATTTCAAAAACTTAAATAGTTT
>NW_026267517.1:37305-39954 GCF_000697945.3 Frankliniella occidentalis | reverse complement strand
TTCAAAATTTTGGTTTAGCTTAGAAAACATGATATTTTCAACTTTGGCCGAAAAACGATGCCACAACGGAGTTTTGGTAAGACAAGCCCTCCCCTGGCTTGATAACCCCGCAGCCCGAGGTGCCTGGCAGGTTCACTGGAGCCCACGGCTCACAGCTCCCTCAAACCCTGTACTATTTCACCCAGCACAAGGTGTATGGGGGCCAAACACTTGCTCCGGGGGATTGGTAGCGGCTTAGGGGCTGTCCGGCATATTGTGCACACAAAAGTGTATGGTGGCAGTGCGACAAAGGTGTATAGCCCAGACTGCGACTTAAGTCGCACTGGTTTCTGTAGCCTACACCGTTGTCGCACTCTCCCGGTACGCCTTTGAAATTAAAGTGATCGACTCGATCATCCAGGTCTGCTTCGAGGTTGTTCGTCTACATTCACATTGCAACCATGTGGATTCGATATGGCTGTTCCCATGGGGGAACTGTGCCGCCAACTGGCTTACACATACTGACGTGCTCCACACAACTGAGTATTAGATTGCGAGGCAGGCCTGAACAGTTTAATTAAACGCTTATACGTGTTACCGAAGTCTGGCCCTGGCACTTTAATGTATTCTAAAGTACCGTTTAACACGTTTATGCTTAAGTTCAAATTTCTAGTCCAACATCTACAAGTGTACCAGTTGCACACTTTTGTTTCCATTGTTTAACAAGGATGTAAACTCTGCGTACTTTGTTGAAAGAGTTACAGGTATTTTTGACTTTTCAACAGTCCAAACACTACGCTACTATTGTCAAGTGTACGTGTACAGTAAAGAGATCAGACATGTTAACTTTAATAACCTTGTTTTCAAGGCCTCGAGAATTGTCAAACGCCGAATGTCCACTGAAGATGACGACTGTCCAGCGCACACTGAGCCGCGTCTTATCTCAGGTAAATGACGAGCGAGGACGAGTGTGTGGGTTTGGGAACTCCCCCCTTCTTTCCTCATTTATTGGCGTAACTGCAACTTGTACTGCTTTACTCGTTACGTTTTTTTGCAGTAATAAAGACCGGGAGAAATGTCGGTTTTGATTTCGTGTAGTCCTCTCAACCCCGGATACACCCACCATGCTAATAGCACATTGATTAAATGTTCACAGACTACGTCGCGCTACCGCTCGACCTCGGCGGCAGTCACAACGCCCTCAAATGAACCAACAAGCCAGGCTGCAAGCTGGGACAGCGGCAAGCCCTACGTTGAGATCCCCGGACCGAAGCCTCTGCCTGTTATTGGAAATGTGTGGCGCTTCGTGCCCGGAATTGGTAACTGATGATAGACGTATTTAATGACTTCACACAGTAAAATCAGAGGGATAATTTTGTGCATGAATTAAACAGAAATCCGAGCATCAACAGCATGTGGACCATTTTTTTTGTGATCTGATGTATACCACTGCATTGCGTACGAAGTAAAATCGTGCATAGTTTTGCAGGCACGGATTCATTCTTAGCATTGCAGGTGTTTTGCACACAAACTTAATTTGTGCATTAATAATGAATATGCACCAAAACGTACGTTAAAAACTACGTTTCGCTTGCGCACAATAAAAGTTCTACTCAATTATGCAATTTCACCAAAATTCTAAGTATTCGGTGAGCAAAATGTTGGAAAAAGTACTTTCACACCATTTACGCGAAAGACAATTGCCACATTTCTTTTCATTTTTCACATTTCTTTTCGGGCTGGGAGCGAAATACTCGAGCATTGTGTTCTTTGTTAGGTTGTTACCCGGGCGCGGCTCAAATGCGACAGGTGGTGTTGAACCATGACGCCCCCCCCCCCCTTCTTCCCTGCGCCGCGATGTGTGGTACAAACAACCCTATCGGGTTCGCTGAAAATTATGAACCAGACCAGCTACCGGGTTCGCGCGCACACGTCGTGTGGAGTTTCTACCCGCTGGCGAAATTCCGTGGATCGTTTATCCTTTAACACGTTGAGTGCGCCGTGACTCTCACCGCGGGTCCCAATAACATAGGATTGCCTACCCCCGCCGCACTCAACGTGTTAAAATGAGCGTCTCGATCAGACATAACATGCATTCTGGGCTTTAACTCGCGATGTCTCAAGATTAAAAATGCGCAATTTCTGTTCTTTTGCTCAGTGAGATACCTGCCTTGTTTTTCCCCAAATGACATTTTATGTAAATGTTATGTATACTTATCAGGAAAATGTTCTGCTTCGTATTTTTCTAGGAGATTTAGCTAACCTTCAGTTCGACCAGTTGTTTACGGTTCTACTGAAGAAGTATGGCCCTATCTGCAAGTTAGGTGGAATGCCAGGCCGACCTGATATGTTGCTGGTGAATGATGCCGATGCTGCTCAAATAGTTCGTATTAAAATGCAATTAAAGATCGAGGCTGCCTATACCGGTCGTCAAAAAACCAATTGTTGGATTTTTTTTCTTTCCCAGATTTACCGTAGTGAAGGAACCTGGCCAACTCGAAGAGGAGCTTACGTCTTGGATCACTACTTCAGAGATGTCAGGAAAAACCTGCTTGTTAGTCTGGCAACAGCGTAAGAACTCGTTCTGGTTATCGGGAATGTCGTTTCCATTTTCCTATCCAAATTTTGGAATCACTCTCTTCGTGGAATAAGTGTTAAAGAAACATTCCA
>NW_026267517.1:18773-37100 GCF_000697945.3 Frankliniella occidentalis | reverse complement strand
AGAATGGCAAGATTTCCGAACTTCAGTTAACCAAGTCATGATGCAGCCTAGGCATACGGTGCGTTATGTAGAGCCTGTTGACAAGATGAGCCAAGAGTTTATTGATAGGTAAGTGTATGTTCATTATGCTATACTGCGCTGTATGTTACAGTGCTGCCATACTTGGCTCAGCTAGAGCAAAGTTTCTCGTTATGAACATTGTAGCTCAAAAATTCAAAGAATTCTGTTCTGGTTCTCGAAAGAGGATATCTGAGCTGTAAAATTTCCGGTCAACAATTTCGTCCGCTTTGCTCTATCTCTGGCCATCTACGCACTCGAGGGAAGTTTTCGGCGAAAGGAATCTAAAAATGACGACGTGGGACACGAAGTTGTAAAGCCAAGGCTCAAAATTGAAAGAAATATAGATAAAGTAATCCACTAAACACAACCATTTTCGATTCGGATTCTGACTTGTTATAGGGCCCCTATAATTCTATCAATCGTAAACAATTTGTTTGTTTCTGCATGAAAATTTGACATAATTGAAAGTTTCAATGGTCTCCGATTAGTTTTCGACAGCTGAAAGAATCCTGTTTCATGAAGCACTGATCGCAAGAACTTCACCAACTCTGTTCTTTTCCAGAATAAAAGCTGTTCGTTACGCTAACGGTCAAATGCCTCCTGATTTTGCCAATGAACTGGGGACGTGGACACTTGAATGTAAGTTGCACTTTCACGTGCCGTGAGCGGCCGTTAGTCCAATCGTCCAAAACACTTTGTGTGACATCAAAGTTCCAATTTAGTGAACATCGGCATGCATACTGAATTTCTGAGATCCTTTTCTGAGCCACAGCACTCTTCTTGCAGCTGTCTGCTACATTGCCCTCGACACCAGAATAGGCATTTTTGGAACTCCAACCCCTCCGCCGGAAGCACTCACCATGTTTGAAGCGGTCCAGGGAGTTTTTGACGGCATATACGACCTGGACATAAAGCCATCACTTTGGAAATTTGTTTCAACTCCAGCATATCGTCGATTCATCCATAACATGAATACATTCACAAAGTGCGTATTTCATTTACCATATTCTTTACTACAGAACTATATTCTTAGTACCGTTTCAAAAGACAGTCGAGCTCCGTTTTGCTAAGAAAAAGTTTGTATTGCAAAGAAACTCTTCTCTGGAAACTCAAGTGTGTACATGTATGCAGTACCTCCTGAATACAGGCAGTGTGTATGTACATGGTCGTGTATTCAGACGGAAGTTTGTTCATGCTCGTGTATAAAGGAGGTATTGTGTTCTTGGTCATGTACACACTTAGAGCCCTATGATAACAGCTACGTGCTGAAGTGCTTCTGAGCAACAAAGGCCACAAAGATATGCCAGTCCGTGAGTTCGCATCCTTTCTATGGTATTTGTTGCCCCACAGTAACAAACTTCTCTCGCTTTCTTTGAAACAAGTAGAGTTGGGTACACTCTGGGCTTGGGCTTGTCTTATAGGAAAACGTTAGATATTGTCGTGTAAGCGGGTAAGACTCTTGTTTTCCCGAGGTTTGCTGGTCATCGTTGATGCAATGGAGTCATCTAGAGGTAAAACGTTTGACTAATTTTTGACATTTGTAAATAATTAGTGTTGCATCCAAATACGTCAACAAAGCAATGGAGCGTCTGCAACACACACCCAAGGAAGATTTACACACACAACAGCGAAGTGTTCTTGAAAATCTGCTTCTGCAGACTGATGACCCCAACAAGGCTGTAGCCATGGCCCTAGACATGCTTCTGGCTGGGGTAGACACGGTATGCACAAACCTTGATTGTCGAGTCAACTAGATACAGTTTGTCATATATGTTATTTCCTCTTTCGCCTATATATTGCCCCGATGTGACTTTTTTTAGTTGTCTTTAGTATTTATTGTTTTAACAGACTTCAGCCGTTATAACTACAATATTGTACCAGCTGTCACTACACCCCGAGAAGCAAGCTCAGCTACAGCTTGAACTTGATCGGGTCATTCCCGACAAAACTAAACCAATAACTAAGGAGCAGCTTGAGCAGCTGAGGTAAGTTACTCAAATACAATTTGCGACAATTACAGGTCCAATATCACTTATTAGAGTACATTGTTTCCAGGTACATGAGAGCTTGCATCAAGGAGTCGATGCGGATCATGCCAATTCTTGGTTCAAATTTCCGTGATACTGGCGGTGACGTCGTTCTTGCAGGGTACCAGGTCCCAAAGGGCGTAAGTGTTTCGTGTAGATCACACCACGTGGTTGGCAACAAACGATAGATCTATGTGCGAAAAGAAGGAAGTGTAGACCAACGACATATTAGTGATCTAGACTGCCAGCCTTTTGTTTTCTCGCGGTGGCTTACGACCCTCGTGTAGACGCGCGCCTGACGGGACGGTATCCAGCTGAAGCCTGTCCGGCACCGCTCGGGCTCAGGCTCGGGTCTGTCTCTCATCGCTGGTGCTATATCCAGTTAAGAATTTTGTCGTTTCCACGCTCAGCGCGCGCTCACGCTGTCGTGAGCGCGGAGGGCAAGAGGGGAAGCGGGGGGCGAAGAGGGTTAGCAGTTCTTCCGCCGCTGCCTCCCCACACCCTGCCCCTCGCCCGCCTCACGCCGGCGTGAGCGCGCGCTGCGCTAAGCGTGAAAACGACCAATTCTTAATTGGATATAGCATGGGCGGACTGGGGCGGGGTTCCTGGGACCGGGGACCGTGCAGTACTGGAGACGAGGCTGGCTTCGGCTTCCGAAGACAGCCGAATGTGGGTCGTCCCCGACGCACCGAGAGACAGCCATAAACTGGACTCGGAGGACAATAGACTGGGCCTCCTCTAGCAGTCCACATCACTACTATGTCTATGGGCTAGACCGGAACAAGGACGTAAAGTTCGCCGATTCTCATTGCTTGACAATGCAGTTCGTCGTAAATGACATTGACTATCTGAATAGGGTGTTCCATGCCATCTAAAACAGAGGTAGAAAAACAAAATTTTTCTGTTTCCGTAATGGCTCTGATTGGTCGAGCTGATCACGTTTCTCCACGGCCTTTTAGGTATGAGAAACTGTACGATCACTTACAAGCTCCCCTCCATATTTGAGTGGTTAGAATCGGCCCAAACTACCATGATAAGAAGCCCAGCAGCGGCCAGTTTAAGGGCAAGGCTTTTCAAAAATGCCTGCCACAAAGCGTGGGTATACAGGAACCCGGGAAAAATTCGAAGGTGTAGGGAAGAGATTAAACTGAATTCTCCCTTGACCAAAACTGAAAATAAATTTATTTCTGTATATTAAAGATTCTAACAAAATAAAAAGAGCATTAGCCCAATACAGGACACCTTCGGCCCAGTAGGCGCCAGTGCCTGGCCCAGTAGTCACCTGACGGCTTTTGGGGGTTTCAGAATCATGGCCCGACCGAACTGAACCGGCAGACGCAGCGAGGCACCCGAGATGCCCCTGCCCCTACCCTCTTTCTGGTGACGTTTGTCTCGGGCGGTCTCGGGCAACCAGTGCAGCTCAGGCAAAGGCTCTGCAAAAGTAGGGTATTAAACGGAAACTCCTGGTAGTCAAAGCAGACAAATTCCTGACGTACGCACTATGTAATACGAACAAGAAAATGGTGGACACACGATCCCAACACTTAACCACACTGTCATAGGGCCCAAGTTCTTAGAAAAGGCACAACATGAATTCAAAAAAACTCAAAATAAAGGGAGTGGCGACTTCTGGCACCGATGTTTCCTTCCTGGTCCAGTAGTCACCACTGCCTTCAATGACCTCCCTGACCAAAATTTTCGAAAAGATCCATGGAAACATATGCTACGTACTTTCATGAACGGCGTGTGGTCGATTGCGGCTGAGACCTGGGGCTGAGGGTCAGGATGGTCGATTCCGGGCGGGGTGTCCACAGCCAGCGGATTACCGGATCCTTGACGGGCCCAGAGGCGTGTAGTGTGTCGATTACGGGCGAAGGCGGATGGTTGGTTGCCTACCCCGACGCCTGGCCGGCCAGTGGTCCAGGTGGATTCATAAGCGCACGGATGCCCCATGCCGAAGCGTTGTTTTAATGTTAAAATTGGGGTAGCCTGCTCCGATGACAAGGAACGGGAGGATAAAGAAATCGAATGTATCACTTGTTCCTTACGGACACCGGCTGGTCAGGCATCGGAAGAAGTAGCGCCTGCCGAGCCCAAGGTAGGGAACCTGCTTGCCTTCTCCGCCCGCAATCGACACACTCCACGCGGGCCGCCCGGCCACCCGCTAAACCCCACGTCGCGAAACCCAAACCAGGGGCGGATTTGGGGAAGGGGCAAAGGGCTGGTTGACCCCCCCCCCCCTTCAGGATCAGGCGCCCCCTAAAAAAAGGGAAGAAAGAGGAAAGGGAGAGAAAGAGAAGGGAGAGTAAAAGAGAAAGGGAAAAAGAGGAGGAGTAAAGGAAAAATATAAAGAAAAGGAATAAAAAAAGAAAAATATATTTCCAGAAGGTAGGCTGTATGTAGATCCGCCTTTTTGCCGTTATAAGATGAGGAAGCAGGGAGCGAACATGCATGTCCCATCAGCTGTCTTCTATTATCGCATACCCTTTAACGAGCGCAACATTGTCCAATAGGTGAAAAAAATGAATGGACAACGCAATTTTTTTTGATGACTTTAAACTGGCAATAGAAACAAAATTTAAACGTCTATATTTTGAGCGAAGCGTGTACCCGAAGAAAAATTTCGCTCGCTTCGCTCGCGGTTATTAAGGAGTTATGTTATACACCACGTTTTACCTCAATTATTTTTAGCTCGCTTCGCTCACGGCCTTACAGCTCCTCTTTGCACAATTACGGAGATCTTTTCGCACTCGTTTCAAGCATTTCATACGAAACTAGAACGTTTCAATTTCCCACCCAAACAAGCAGAAATACAAAAATTTTCGCTCGCTTCGCTCGCAAATCCCTCTCCCGCTGCTGTGTAACTTCTAGTATATACGACGGCACTTGAACTTTAAAAATTAATACCAAAAGAGACATTTTACTGTCCGCCTCAAAATAATATAATAAGTTAATATTTTATTTTATCAAATAAAAGGCTCCCTGGAAGTAGGCAACCCGCAGTGTTTTGCCCCCCCCCTTGCACTGCGAGTAGATCCGCCCCTGTTGAACACCCTACTGTGAGGCGCAGCGTTGCCAGAAAGGGTTCTGCCAAGCCTAGCATGCCATTACATGGACGTGAACAATAATCAACATTAATTCTATGAAAGGTGCCTTTTTAAAAGAATGTCTAAACAGTAAAATTGGGCGTTCCGTGAGGGCACGCCTTAGACGTATCGCCTTAGTCACTTCACCCAAAAATTACGCGCGTTGTGTCGTTTGGAGGTGGGACGCCTTAGGCGCCTTAGGCGTTGTTTCATAGCACATCTTGGGCAAAATGCATGGCGTGTGCAACATATACTTACACGAGCTGCGCCTAAGCAGCCGGCCGCGGTGTGCTGCTGCTACACACCTTGGACCTGCCGCAGCCACACTGCCACAGCCAAGGGGTTTGCTGGGCGAGAACACCCCGTGAATAGAAAAGGGTCAGTAGGTAAACAGCTCGTTCAAGCCTATGGGGTCAATGCCATGCATTTTGACCAAGATGTGCAATGAGAGAACGCCTAAGGCGTCCTCCCCAAACGACACAAGGCGCGCAATTTCTGGGTGCAAGCTTTTAAGGCGGTGACTCACAGAATACCTAGATTTTATAGTGTAACTAAGCTTTCTTCTTTCTTACAACCTAGTTTACTCTTTCCACAGACTGTCACCGCCTTCCCGTTGAAAGAGATGTTTCTGAATGAAAAATACTTCCCAAGGGCTAAGGAGTTTCTTCCCGAACGCTGGTTGCCGGAGAACAAGGACCTCAAGACCTCCCATCCTTTCGCCTTCACGCCATTTGGGTTCGGTCCTAGAATGTGCGTAGGCAAAAGATTTGCAACTCTAGAGATGGAATTGCTAACTGCAAAGGTAAGACGACATGCAGCCTTTGAGCCCTTACTCATTTTGTAAAGCATATTTCTTCATTAGTATGTCTTCCTCAGAACATACTCAAAAACTAAAGGGACATTTTTATAAGGCTCGTTGGTCTTTTAAAAGATGTATTTTTGTGCGCATGTGAAAGAAATAAAAATTTGTAGACAGTGAATGGAAAATTTTCGTCTCACTCTCACGGGCGAAACGAAAATTTGTCCGTTGAGAGGATTAAAGTCACTGGCAAGATGTGTAATGAGACCTGATCACTATGTGCACGAAAATGCATTCTAGGAACAACAAGAGGCCCTTTAGATGTAGTGTACACTGTAGGCCTGGCTATAGGTCTGAAAATGCGAAAGAATCCATTATTAAACAAATTATAATCAGAATTGACATAAATTTTTATGATTACAGATTTTTCGAAACTTTTCCGTAGAGTGGAATCAACCCCCAGCGAAAACTGAATTTAAAATAGTTTTAAAATTTGTATCTCCTCTACAATTTACAGTTAAGGACAGAGTTTAAGTTTTGGTGTGTTGTCGTTTGTTACGTAAACATTTTAAGATTAACAATGTAATAAATAAAAGTTCTATTTAAATAAATTTCCGACGTAAGCGTAAATAAAACTAGTGAAGTATCATCCCTGATTCACGAGTTGAGATAATTTTATATGCAGGTGACCAGCTGCTTGCATTACACGGATTACGTCTCACAAGTAGTGTTGCCCAGTGATATTCCTTACCACTTTCCCCACTCAGTGGAGTGAAATCAAATGGTTAACGACAGCCACTCGGGTAAAGCCGAAAAGAATAATAATGCGGCAATAACAATACGGAAGTCACTATATTAAAGAACTAGCTATATGTACGCCAGACCACGTCACGCGTAACAGGCTTCGTGATAACTCACGAAACACTGCTCCGCAGGGACGCGCCTCGCTCGCATATAGCTAGGCCTGCAGTGCTGACATGTCATCAGTGCACCGATGCCTTACGGCCCAAAATCGTAAGTCTCTACAGCGACTGTCACGGTTATCCCTTCAAAGTGCGAAATGCGATACAAGACTTGACCTGGACTGAGAAAGATTACATTGAAAATCCAAATTTTGTAAGATTTTGTCGTTATAACTGACGTTTTCGTGTTAGTAAGCGGTCAAGTGCACCTGGAACCCCAGGGATGGTCTGTGTCGACTGAAAATGTGTGGTCGTATGGGGGCATTTCCTGTTCAGTTTTGCGAGTTCTGTTTTTAAACGAGTTAATCAGCACCTTGGTAATCTTCGGCTTTATTTAGCAGCTCGTTGTTTTTGATTTTTTGTAGAGGTCAATTTTTGAGCCAGAATGCTCATATCTGAACTCGATCTGTCTTATGGTACAAAACAACCATGAAATTCCCAGATCACTTACAAAGCATTCCGGTAAAGCTGAAATGCAGGAGAATGGGAACAAAAAAAAAACAACGGAAGTCATCAAGTTTAAGCATTGCCATTTCCGTTTTCTTTTTACCCGCATTCTTCTGCTTTAATAACGATAAAATCTCACGAAATTTAGATTTTCAATGTAATCTTGTAATCAATGTAATCTATTCCTCCTCGAGTTATCGTGCATACATACAAATACAAACAGAATGAAACTTTTTTGGTCAGCGGAGGTGATGGGCTTCGCCAATCTATTAGCGAACCAATTATCGTCCCTACGACGATGAACTTTGAGAAACGAAGCGTCATATTTATTCTTTTCTTTGAGACTAAAAGTTACGAAAAAACGCAAAAAAATTATAGTTTTAATTTTCTTTCTTTTTGAATTAAGGGCGCAACTGGTATCGGATTCCGTGGTAGGCACGACAACCATATGTATGAGAAACATGTGTGAAAAAGAACACGTACCTCAGAGTAACACGGCAAACACCATTGGGTGGTTCTGTAGCTGGAAGTTGTTTAAAAGATTGTGCCTTCCGTGTTTCCCCGAAAGCAACCTTTTTGTTAAAACATAAAGTAAAAAACAGTTCCGTTATTGCCGAGGATCGCTCGCAGACGGGCTCTAAGGTTATTTCAAGAGTTTGACGTAAAACTTCTAGCTTTTGCTGCAGCCTTTAGAAATAAGTAAGAATTTGATATGGACACTTTTTCCTCACAGTATCCATGATAAACAGCCCAGTTCCATTTAAAATCAATAGCTGTACATTGACCTTTACTGTGTATTTTTTTGCATTCAATAAAGTTCGTTCGCGTTATGATCAGTAGCGAGTTGCATCACTCTGGCAGACAGACGGACTGAAAACAGACGACTGCTATCGCTCAGTGACCTTGACCAATTTCCAATCATGACGGAACACGACCCCCCGAGAGATCAGTCCAAACTTGACTGCCGTGTAGAACTTTGGCACCACGTTGTTCTGCTCAGACCATGTTTGGTTGTTAAAAGTAAGTAATATTCTTTCTCCTCACTCTCTCGAACTACACATTGGGAGACGACGCCCGTGTAGAAACCGTATACGTTCCATGTACGATCCTCACGTGTTCATACAGGTAACGTATAAGGTTCGTATGTGGTCAGTGTATGATCTGTCCGCTACATACGATCCGTATGTAGACGATGTTGCGTCCTTAAACAGTTGTGGGACTACGCTAACCCGTACAGCAAAGCAGTTCTTTTTTGTGTTTTCTCATTAAAACACGATATTCCTAAAACAGCTGCCATTTCTTAACCCTTTGGCCGATTTTGATGTTCTTCGAATCAAAAGTTTAAATAAGTTGAAACTAGACCTAAAATCGAAAACGCCGAAACCAGGCCCCACGCTACCGCAGCTCCATATCTGAGCATGTCAAATTCACGGTAAAAGACAAATGTCTGGGAATTTTATTTTAGGAGGCGGAAAAACTTTGGGGAACTCCTGTGTTTGAGAAACCTTCACAGGTCTCACCTCAGATTTTGAGGATTTTTCTGCAAACACAAGCAAAAAACCCTCATTTTTCGAGGAGACTTCTTGAAGGATGTCTTGTCCCACCCGTCTTTTGTCCCACCAACTGAAAAAAAAATGTCTTTTCATGTATGTTTGTAATGTTTGTAAGTGTGTTTTTTTGTTCTACCTGTCATTGTCCCACCTCTCTAACAATATAATAAAAGGTATTTCCAATGAAATGTCTTGAGTATGCAAAAAGAAGTAAAGAATAATCATTGTTCTTTTGGGTGTGTTTTTTGATCGACCTGTCATTTTTCATCGGCCCTACCTCGTGAAAAGAAAAGGAAAAAAAAGTATAATTTCTCGTGTGTGTTTTCTGACCTACCTTTGTTTTGTACCACTTCCTTCAACATCCCCTTCCAAAATAGAAGTCTTTTCATTCAACAATCAAAGCCCCTAAATCAGTACTAGCGTCAACATGGGACACTTTGCTGTTTTCTACTATACTGTAAAAAAGTTTTACTGAATTTTCAGTACTCTAAGTCTAAAGTTTTTTTTACAGACCAGCAGTCTGAAATTTCAGACTGCACCCAGGTCTAAAATTTTGGTATTGCCATACCATACCACTTAGTCTGAAAATTCAGACAGCCAGTATGAAAATATTTTTGAAAATAGCAAAAAAACTCGGCTCGGGTATTGAGGCTATGCCCAAGAGGAGACACATCTGTCCATTCGACACTCCTTGGTTGGGATCGAACCACCAACCTTCAGGTTAGGAAGCCGCAACCTTAATCATTTAGCTGCCGGCTGCTTGCCTGTGGAGCACAGTCGGCTACTTGTGTTGTCCGTCCGCTTGTCCGGTGGACTTTCCACTTAAAAATTTCATACCGGTAACTGTGAATTATATATTCAGTGTACAGCGTTAAAGTATACTTGAAAATATTCAGACAAATTGCTCTGAAAACCTGATTCAGAGTAAAGAGTCTGGATTTTCAGTCTAAACTAAAACTTTATATTTAGTAAAAGTATTAAAAGTATCATCTGCTAAAAAGCGGACGTACTTTATGGATGATCCCTAAGGGCCAAAATCTCGTCAGTTTGGCTCTTGGCTCTATATCTAACCATTTAGGCACCAGAGGGAGTTCTCCACACAGAAATGGCCCCGAAACAAATAAATGTTTTTCTTTAGATAAATAATGGTCTGCGTTGGGGTAACTAATCAAAATTAAAACCTGGCCCGACTCGGGTGTCAGCGCGTCGCAGCGTGACAATGTTTCATGAGATATCGCGAAGCGTATACGCGAAACGTGGTCTGGCGTCCAAGTACCTTGTCTTAAAATGTAAGTAGACGACTTCTCTACTCTATTCTACTCCGCTCTATATTCATTATTTCTTTTAAAGCTAGACGTAGATTTTCTAAACGGAGAAAATTTTATCCCCTTTTCCGTATTTATCACAAGTAGCAAACATGTAGCGTGAAAGTGTCTAATGCCGGACCAGCAGAGTAAATCCGGATACTGTTTTTTTTTTTTCATTTTTTCAGCAAATTACACAAAGTAGGTTCATAATATAGATATTTATCCGGGAGGCTCTGGAGATTTTAATAATTTGTAGTTTCATCTTTTAAAGCCGCCCAGAACGTGCAATTTGAATAACAGAATCCTGGGTCGACCCCGAGGGGGCCACCACTCGCGTAATCCTGTGTACATATGAGGGTGTAATCCCAACGTAATCCGTATCTATTCCGTGTAATCCTTGACCAAATTTTAAAACTTTATTACTAAATTTTACCTTATTGTCCAAATTTGATTGTTTTAGAGCCTAATATTCAACGTAACTCACGTGTAATCATTCAAAATTGACGTGTAATCCCTGTAATCACGTAATCCTGTGTACATCCTCAATCGAAGTGGTGGCCCCCTCGGTCGACCCAACCAGTACACACACTGTGAAGCGGCACTTCAATTACGTCTGCCGCATTGCACCGATGCTCAGCCACGGTCACTGTAGATTTAACGTTATTGCGGTGGAGTCGAAAAATTTTAATGACCTGCAGACTATTGCAAAGAAAATTTCCACTAGCTGGAAAATATGTATCTTGACGCCTAGTTTCTAGAGTTCACTGGAATTTTTCATACCCCTATCCGTTTTAGAAATACACAGAAAAACGATGCAGAATTATACACTTTGACGGTACGTTCAAGTTCCGGTGTCACATCGGTACCGCATTTTCTCATGTCCAATGATCAAATCAAGCTGGGGGCAGCAGCCCACCCACAAACCAAAAGGGTGTTCCAGGCCATCCTAAACGTAAGTAGGAAGAGAACAAACTTACTGACTTTTCTGTGACAACGGCTCTGATTGGTCTACGTGATCACGTAATCTTACGGCCTTTCAGGTATGAGAAACTGTCAGATCAATTTTGAGCTTTCCCTCATTTTAGAGGTTAGAATCGGACCAAACTGTACCATGGTAATTTCTCATACTGAACGGACGAAAACAGATAAATAAGTGAGTTTGTTCTTGTTCACCTCTGGTTTAGGTAGCCTGGAACACCCTATCTTTGTTATGGCGCCCACAACTTGTACACACAAATATAGAATTTGTTCCCACAAAACTAATGATTTTGTTAACATGGACATAACAAACAATTTTAGTTGCAGAAGCAAAGAATTTGCTATGGGAAGCAAAATTCTTCTGTCACAAACAAATGCGTTTGTTGTAAGATAAAAAACTCGTCTAGTAACCAGAACAGTTGCATTTGTTACCATAGCGACGCGTTAGTTGTGGCAGCAGAATTTCGGTTCCCATAGCAATTTCTTTGTTCGGCAACTAAAAATTATTTGCTATGTCTATGTTAACAAAATCGTTGGTTGTGGGAGCAAATTCTTTTTTTCCGTGTAGGTCGGGCCTCACGCCGACTATACGACGTCGCTCGGAGACGGAGCAGACCCATAAATGTAGTATATGTAGGCAGGCATAGATGGAGCATAGGAGCCCCTGGCTGAAACCAACATGACTGGGCCATGGGCCAGGTTTTCGTCGTTGAAAAACCACATTGACGAATTCGCATACTTTCCTTCCCCTCGATAGGTGGCTTCGGGGGGATGCAGGCTGCTGGGGGGAGGTTGGCGCATGCGCAGACGGCACCTGCGCGGTCTAAATGTGAGAAAACCACTAAGACGCGACACCTTACGATGTAAATCTTTGGTGCGGCAAGGCACGGCTCGGTAGGGTCATGTTGGTGTCAATGCTCTTCACGGGCTGGGATAGACGATGCCTTATTTTTGCCTGTATACTACATTTATGAGCAGGCCGGGCCCTGCCGAACGGAGTTCGCAGCGAAGAGACATAGAGCTGGACACTGGGCACTCCATTTGACGGGGAAGAGAGGGCCTGCCTGTTGAACAAGTTTCTTGTGTTGAAAATAGTCACGTGGGACGGATAAAACCCAAAGGTTATGGATCACTGGAGTAAGGCGATTTGTCGTCGCCCAGCGCCTAACTTGTCTCTTTTCGCAACAGGTATCGTTATGGGGCGCAGCAAAGCAGCATTCCTTGCAACATATGCGGTATTGTTCGTCTGCGCTGTGCTGACTACGGTGAAGTCAAACAATCTCCCAAGTAAGTACGCCGCTGCAATCACCGCCCCCCCCCCCCACACACACAAAAGACATTCCAAGAAAGAGGCACTGTTAAAAAAATATCCTTGTAAATTTACGACATTTGTTGTAATTTGTATTAACAAAATATTTTGTGAACTTGTGACAACCTATTTCAGCTTGTCAATCAATTTGAAGTCAGTAGGAAAGGGCTTATAAATGTATATTTTCAAATTGTTATTTAACGACAAACGTCATTGAAAGTTTTTCCCGTAAACCTCCCGACTATTTTCCTCTGTGGGAAGTGAACGTTAAAACGCCCCTTCAAATACTCGAGCTCATATCCGTAGAACCCTCGTCATCGTTTTCTATCACACCCAAAGTGCTGTGAAAAGACTATTGCCAGCAAATGTTTAAATGATTCTATAGAATTAATCAACGTGCCAAGGTGTTGATACGTTTTTATTTAGTATCAATGGAGTGGATATAGGAGGTACTAAGCTTTATACTTTAAGGGGAACACATATACCTGCAATCAATTTTATTGGTGTATTATGATTGTTTTCAGGCAAGTCATTCTCTGAGTGCCCTAGCAGCAGCGCTATAGACTGTGGGCGCCCTTCTAGCTGTACCGAAGGTGGTGACTGCATTTATGCCGACAGTCGATGCGCAGAGTCCTGCAAATGCCAGTGCACAACAGATGGACGCACTCCAAGTTTGTATACTTTGAATTACTCAATATAGTTGTCTGCCAGAAAACATACTGTTTTTTCTGCAGCCCGTAACTTCACATTCACAATCGCTTTTGAAAATAAATGTTTTAGCAAACAGCTACAGAAAAATCATCCGACGACAGGTTTGGATTTAGAATGTCTCCCTTTTAGCGAATGAGTAGCAGGGTTCTTTCCTTACCTTAGTTTGATTTTTGTTGAAAAGAACCCGTCAGCGCTCAAACAGTGCAGATAGAGCCAGAGCCAAAGAGACAAAATTTTAGTCCAAATGTTTCTACTTTGTCAAGTTGCCTCTTAACATGATGCAATGCGATGCAATGTTTACAAAATATTTATATTTTGGGGTCAGTTTGGCTAAAGAAACTCCCGAAACCTCTCTGGAAACCCAAGCATATACACGTTAATTGCTGAATATCTACATGTATGCAGCAAATACTGCGTATATGATCATGTATGCAGCAAATACTGCATACATGGCCATGTAACACGTAGAGCTCTATGCTATAAGCTATGTGCCAAAGTGTGTACCTGGCCATGTATGCAGTATTTGCTGCATACATGTACGTATTCAGCAAATAATGCACACGTGTACAAACTTGGGTTTCCAGAGCGTGAGTGGCAGAGTCAAACAGAAGAAACTTTGTCACAGATGTTTCTTACGAGTTTCTCCTTAGAGGATCTTTCGCAAATGTTTCATTCACTGTTCGAAAAATTTCTAGGATTTTACAGAGGAACACTCGTGAAAAATTTTGCCAAAGTTCTTTGGGATTTACCAAAGGACTCCGTAGATTTCACGTGACGAGTTTGGCTTCTACACACATACACGATTAAAAGCTTGCTACCTTGACCAGGTGTTTTAGGACATAAAAATTAAGAACGGAGTCCTCTGGGAATTTCTCGTAGTAGCTTAGAGTGAATCTTCGGGAAATCCCAAGAAATTTTTAACAGTGTTTTTAACCTTTTCCGTACACGTTTAGCCCCTACTTGGCAGTAAATACTTTTGTTCCCCAGGATCATCAAAATCAACGTGCCCGTCTGACCTAACATGCAGTGTTCAGGGATGTACATCGAATGGCACATGCATCTTTTCGTCCTGGGCGTGCAAGGAACGATGTCGCTGCGCGTGTTCACTTAACGGCCCTCCTGGTACGCACAGATTTACTGCTGCACCTTGCATTGTGCCGGCCGCACTATTTGCTAACGAATGTTTTTATGAATTCCAGCTTCCTGTTCGCACTCCTGCCCTAATAACTTGAGATGCGAGTGTATAGGATGCTCCTCAGACGGGAAATGCCAGTTCAGTGACTCAACGTGCCAACAGGCATGCACATGCTCGTGTCGTCAGTAAAAAATTACCACACGAGCTATTTTGTTTTGACTGCAATGCGCAGTTTCGACGGAAGAAAAAAAAACCCTAACTCTATATCGTGAAAGCAGATGACTTATATGTATAGCGTTGGCTTTTACTCCACTGTTTTTTTTCTTTAAAAAAGTCAGAACTTCATGATGAATTCTACGCGAAAAAAGTTTCCAAAACTCTTTATTTAATTTTAAGGATATAACGACATTTATTCGTGAACTATGGGCTACAAAGAAACTTTGTACAACAAACCGCGTTGGCTTAAAATTTTCAGAGAAGATTTCCAAAATCCCAACAAATTATCGTTTTCTTTACATTTTAAAACTGAGTAGTGCAATGTTGAGACAGTTTTGTCAACTGGGATGCAGATGCAAGAAATAATAGCCTACTGTAATTGCTATTGATGTGAAGGTAACCGACCCATTAAAAATTACCAATTTTTCTAGAATTTAACGGAGACAAGTTGGGGTTTCGTAATTCCGTAGATTCCGTGGAGTAAAACGAAGGTTCTATGTATAGTGGTTACTAAACAAAAAAGGTTAAACGCATGCGTCATCACCGTTGAACTCATCACCGCTGAACACGCGACGGGCCGCGGAGGGGTGCTGTGGGCTGTGGGGCGGGGCGGGGCGCGGTTCGGCGGGACGAGTCGTGCGCGGCTGCGTGCTCCGTGTCTTACGCCGGAATATTTTTTTACGAGGTCGTAAATTAGTCGCCAAGTTGCGACCGAAGCATTGATGGCCGTTCATTGACGCCTGTCTGAACAGAGGTCTGAGCAGCACTGAACAGCACTGAATAATCTGAACAGGACCGAGGCTGGCTAGAGCTAGAGTCCACCAATGTATGGGATAGCTCGGGATAGCTGCTACTGTGTTTCAACAAAGCTGCTGCTTCAACAGCGAACTTTAACCTATATACCGTATACGCTTTAACTATACTTTACGCTTTACTTTACTTTACGCTCTCAATGTTGAACTCGTGCTCACGAGAGCACAAGCTGATGATAACTGCGTATCATCTGCTAATAAAGTTCAAATTATGAACGCGATGCTAACACATATGTTACGTGCCTTGATGGCTTCTTGTTTTAATATTTTAATTGGCATTTCAAGGTGAAATCTAACGAATACACTCACAGATTTTCCGCAGACGGATACCTGAAATGGGTTTCAGTCAAATAATGGCTGCATCAAAAACGCCAGGGAACGCAGTTTCCCATTTCGATAAATTCGCAGGTTGTAAGGATACTTCAAAGTTGTCTTTGACTGCAGTTGGGCGTTAGTCCATGCCGCCCTGGGCATTGATGAGCACATTAACAACGCTAAACCAGCGCTGCAGCACCTCCAGGCAAGTGGCTGCATTGAGACGGCCCAGGCCGCGGAGCTCCACGCGAGCCTGTGCGCCCGCGCCCAGCATCAGGGCAGCGCGCAGGCGGCGGGCCGGTGGCCGCTCCTCGGGCCAGGGGGCAGCGTACAGCTGCGACCGCAGGGCCCCGCTAGCGTCCTCTAGGAGCTGACCTGCGCATAGGAAAGAGGTCGAAAATAACGCAGACAAAAAAATTGTGTCAATCTATTTACGAGCATCCCAGTAATTTTATAAGACATTGCCATCTATCACCGTTTAGGTACATTCCCCCAATTCCTGAAACCCTACTTACAATTGTATATCAAATATATACCGGTTATATATTGCTTAACCTGGTGACTTCTGTTTCTTTGTTTCCTGCATTCTTCTGCATTTCAGCTTTACCGGAATGCTTTTTCGAGAATCCAGTTACAGGGCGCAGGGCGCCACACCCCTGCCGAACATAATTGCCTGCGGAGCGAAATGAAGCTGGCAACTTCGTTTGACCGGGAGGGGGGGGGGGCTGCTTCTTTAACAAATCCTTTCCAAATGTCAGTTAAACTGGGACATTTTGTAGATGTCTGGAATAGTCTGGCTGCTTGCATCAGTGTCCGAGTCGGAGTTTCAAACTTAAGTCTGTAGCTTTCCTTAAAATTGTTTAAGACTGTGCAGACAAGTTTGTGAGTTACCAGTAAAGCATATCGGGATAAAGAGGTTTGCGATTGCCCTGAAGATGGTGACCGCGAACTTTCCCGTCGTGGCGTGTCGCAGTGAAACCGCTAGCTCCACGGTGCCGAACAGTGGCAGCACAACAGCGCACAGCACCAAGCGGAGTAGCGGAACCTGAAAGCAAATTAAATGCACTCCTGTCTTCATTGAAGCAGGTAAACATAGGTGTCTATGTTTACAAACGCTGACGCGTCTAGTTTATAGGAGGCTTGGGTGTGGCAATTGTGCGTCTTTAGCAAGTCAGCTTTAGAGGCGACTGTCTCTAATTTTTTCCTAAACGTTTTACTATAAAATTTGCCTTTTCATCATTAAGGATTTGTCCTTTTGTATAGATCAACAAATTTTTTAGTGTTACTAAACTTTTTCCATAGAACTCCTTGATGATATTCAACTGCATAAAACCTGAATAGTGCTAGGCCCATTTTCTGGTGAAAAGTTTTGCATGTAGACCTTGATATACACAATGTTTGCATTGGAGATGGAAAAGATGATGAAGAATTACCTCGAACACCTTCCTTGTTTCACTTGCGGCAGCCAGCAGAGGTGAGTGCATAGCTGCGACGTGTCGCAGGGCAATCTCCCCTGTTGAGCGGGTTGAGGCGCTCACCGCCCCCAGCCCGCGGTACAGCACGGCGGCCGAAGCGAACAGCACGTAGGCCAACGCTTGCACGCGGTAGAACGGTATAACTGCCACGAACAGCACAAGCATCTGGACAGAGTTCATAAGGGTCTTTTCAAAACAGATTTTCTCATTGGCGATGAAGTTAAATGCAAATCTCGATTTCTTTCGAAGTGTAAACTAAATGTTGGCTTTGTGATAGCGAAGAACTTGAAGGACTTCATATGCTTAAGAACGCTCACTTCCAATGACACGTATACAACACAGTAACTGGGATTTTTGTTTTGTGTCGTATATAGAGTTTCGCATGTACGGGTTTATGCACAAAAACGAGCATAAATTACGTCGATATTCATACGGAAATATGTTAAACACGCAATGCACGTTATTAATTCGTTTTTGTGGAATATTCCTGAAACGAACTGTTCAATTCCTTTTTGGATTGGGCCATCGAATTCTTTGTAAAATTGCGATTTGAACAAGTATAAAATAGAATGGACTGAAAATTTTCTAACTCTTGGAAGTAAACGACTTACTTGTAAAAATGTTGATCGACATTAAAACCTTATCAAATTTATGCTCGTTCGAACCGCAATTTTACGACGAATTAAATGGTACAATGGTACATGAAATGGAAGAGCACATTTAAGATATGCTTCACAAAAACGGGGTAACAGCACTGTTAGCGTAGAAGGATGAAAAAGAGAGTTCCAGGTAGTATTTCCGACCGAAGCTCCTCAGATTTCGAAGAAGTCTCCTCATAAAATGTGGGGTTTTTCCTCATTTTTTGAGGAGGTTCCTCAAAATCCGAGGCGAGATCTGAGGACTTTTCCTCAAATATGGAAGGTCCTTAAAGTTTTCCCCTTTTTCTCAAAAATTGAGACATTGTTTTTCCCGTGATAGGTGGTAATTAGTGCCTCTGAAAAGTTGGTGAAACATGTAAGGGAAGGTGGGGTATTGGGACACGGGGTACATTGGGCATCTATTTCTAACAGTATTTACATGCTGAAAAAAAAATGTCACATTGCCCATGTGAGCATATTTCATGATGGCATACACCCCC
>NW_026267517.1:5145-13347 GCF_000697945.3 Frankliniella occidentalis | reverse complement strand
CTGAGCACTGCGTCCAGGAAGGCGCCCAGAGCCGTGGTGCGCAGCAGAGCCGACACCTTGGAGTGCCGGGTCTGCGCCACGAGGATGGTAAAGCTGCCTACGACCACGTGCAGCCACTGCAGCACCGTGTGCACGTGCCCGACCACGCGAAGCCTCCGCGCCGCGCGCGCCAGCATCGCCTAGAGCAGACACCACTGCACTGCAGAACTAAACATAGCAGAGCTACGGAAACCTGGGCGATCTGTGAAATTATTTTTTCACAGATTATTAATTATATGAGTATATAGGAACTCATACATCAATATAGCTAAGAAATTTTACATGAAATATGGATGTGCCGTAACGTACTAAGTTGTGCAAGGAATTTCTCTTTGTGAACTTTCAAACATTTTGTTGTGTATAAACATGCAGTGTATTCATGCATAATCATGCACAGTACAACTTCAGCATGAAATTGTGCAAAATCTGCTTCCCACCTTCGTGGCCGCGTCCTTCCCGTGCTCCAGCTTGATTGAGACATGTGCGAGTCGCTGCAGGACGCCGCTGCACTGCGCTGAGAAGTCCGCGAAGAAGAAAAGGGCCCACATGGCGCTGTACACGTTGGCAACGTGCTGCAGCGGCGTCTGGATGCCGGCCAGGCTGTGTGCTAAGATGAGGTCGACCGTGCTGCGCGCCACGAATACGACGAACATGGGTGCCATCCACTACCAAAAAGCGAAAAGAGTCCTCGAGTTGTTGTTTTTAGCTGATTGTATGGGTTAAAAACTAACAGCGTTCTGCGATTAGTGCGCTAGCTGTTCTTGCAGGGTCCTCTACAAGCCGTTCGAAGAGTTCCAAATTTTCTGCCACGTCGCTTGTCGTGCGTGCTTTGCTAGATACGTTCATTTTCGCAAAAGTATTTAAATGTCGAGGGGGCGGGGTCCTATCTCGTTCTCTGTCCAAAAATAGGCATATTTTTTTTTCAGATTTTTTGGACACAAGTGAAAGGTCGCGCAGGCCCGTCAAAGTTAACATGCAAGTCTTATGGGACAAACGGCTAAAAAATGTTTTTCGCCTTTTTCTCTTTTAGTTTTAATATTTCTTGAATTCTGTTTGGAGAAATGGAATCTACGCGTAAAAATACGCCCGCTAATGTGCCAATCGGAGTTGTTGCACTCAAAATAAAATTATTTTTTTTCTAAAATAAAGTAAATTTTGGCCTTTTTAGACTCTTTCGGCGTAGCACAGCACGAAAGCTAGTAGGACGAATATGCCGTACCGTGTGTCACCGGACGTGTTTTTACGCGTAGATTCCATTTCTCCAAACAGAATTCAAAATTAATTGAAACTGAAAGAGAAAAAGGCGAAAAACACTTTTTAGCCGTTTGTCCCATAAGACTTGCATGTTAACTTTGACAGGCCGGCGCGACCTTTTACTTCTGTCCAAAAAATCTGAAAAAATATATTTTTATGCCTATTTTTGGACAGAGAACGAGATAGGACCCCACCCCCTCGATATTTAAATACTTTTGCGAAAATGAACGTATCTAGTGCTTTGCATTAGAGACAAGCGACGTCATTTCTTTCACAGTTATTCAGCGTCTAGCCATACTCCACGACGACTTTATGAATGCAATGCAGAATTGGTCTGCTCTGATACAATATACGTACATGCAAACTAATTTTTGTTCTTCTTGTCCTCTATTTTTTCCCTCCTTATTCCTTTGCAGTACTTACTTTGCATCGCCGAATTTGGAACAGAGCCTGCTTCCACAACTGAGGTGCTGACCCATCAAGTTCCATACGCCACTTTTCTAGCAGACTGTAGAGTGGCGTATCTGTCCCCATCAATACCAGCAAATCTTTTCGACTGGGACAAAACGCGTCGACAGGTGTGTGTACGTCACGACGTTCTATACTGCCTAAAAAGAGCCACAAGTTTTGTTAAACAGGCCTTTAGCCTACATTGTAAAAAAACATTCATAACACTCTTCCCAGAATCAACGAATGATATGAAAACATGCATATGATGTCAATTCCTTAAATGGTGGGAAATTTCCTTTTTAGTTGTCGCAGAATCGGTATTAGCGTTAATAAAAAAAATACTTAAGAATTTTGTCATATTTTATTTTAATAACGTATCCATTATAAATGAACATTAATACGATACCATACGAACTTAATAACCAATAGACCCTATTCGTTCTCGGCTAAAAGACAAGAAGACAGGAATCCCGACCGGAACCAGTTCCAATAAAAAACGCTATTTTAACGTTTAAATGGCTTTCGAAGGTAGAAGCACAATCCACAATGTTTGTGATAATTTTTTATGTCGGGTTTGCAAGTTTTCTCGCGAAGAAATGGCAGGATAAAGGTACTGGTTCCGGTCGGGTTTCCTGTTTTCTTCTCCCGGAGCCGAGACTGAATAGGGTCTATTGACATCTTTAATAATGAAGAAAATCTTTTTTTGTCTCTCAGTTTGGTAGACTTTTGCGACTTTCCATACACCACTAAACAAAGCCTTCCCTGGATTTTTCATAGCAAACAACAAATAATGATTTAGTCTCAAACTTGACGCACTGTTCGACGGTGTGACACTAGTAGTAAAGTAAGTAGTTGGCGGAGTGCTAGCGAAGCCTTTGCTGTCATGAGATGCAGGGAGCTCTTTTGATTTGTGTCTTTCTCTGTCTGTAATCACACACGTTTCTCAAAGACGGCAACTTCAATTGGCCGAAGGCCCGCTACTCCATTTGACTGTGTTCTTCAGTTGTAACTGAAACTGCCAGCAGGACAAGCAGGCCTGGCCCAGGCCCCACAAGGGCGGGCCTGCTTGTGATTTATGGACCCGACACCGCGGCGCAGGGGGGAAGAGCGTGATCGTTCAACACCACATGTTGCATTTTGATTCGCGTCTGGGTAACAGCCCAACAAAGAACAACTTGCTCCGAGTAGTCTGCTCCGCGCTCGCGTGCCGCCCTCGTAAAAAATAGTGTAAAATTTAAAACTAGGAGTCTACAGGGTGGGTGATCCGCGCCGTGGTTTTTTTCTGCTTATACTGTACCGCATTCATGCGTGCGGACGGGTTGCATACTTGCAGGGGGCCGTAAGGCGCCATGGCGAGAGACGATAGGCAAGCCCGCCCGCACGCATGAATCCGGTACAGCATAAGCAGAAAAAAACCACGGCGCGGATCACCCACCCTGTATGATGCACTAACACACCCACGCGAATTATTGTGTGCAGTTATAAAAATAAGGAGTCCATTTTCGAGGGGGTATTCACTCCCGTTATACCCTGTACACCGTACTTGGGTATTACGAGGTATTACTTGTGCAGTGTAGAATTAGGTAGATGTACGCCAGACCACGTCTCGCGTAACAGGCTTCGCGATATCTCACGAAACACTGTTGCGCTGCGACGCGCCTGGCATACGTCTACCTAGGCCTGCGGCGCTGCCACCCAAGTCGGGTAGCAAAAAATGTACACAAAGATGCGGGCCTCCGGCCCGTCAACTTCCCGTCACTTCGACTAAGCATGCAGGGTTGTACATTTTTTCGCTTAATTGTTTTCGTCAAAAACTCCCTGTGGCGCCTAAATGGTTAAAGATAAAGCCAAACGGACGAAAGTTTCGTCCAAAGGGATCTACTTTGATGAGTTACCCCTTTGAAAACTGTAAAAAAAGGTAACAGGGCAACTCACCCCGGCCGTTTTCGTACCTACGACAACTCGCACCCTGACATTTCGTCCATAAGAAGTTTGGAACAGTGATTATTTGTACCCAGACACGTCGCACCCAAACTCGATATTTTTGTCAATTACATGTATTTGTTGATGTAGAATTCAGTAAAATCCAGGACTCCAGGAGTAATAATCCAGGAGTAATAGGCTTCGCTAATCGCTCAGCCAAAAATACCGAAAAATAACAAAATATGCTATAAAATGGCAAAATTCTGCGTGTAATACCGTGTAATACTAAATTTCCCCAAACATGGATTCGTTTTTAGCACGCCCTTCTGCTTTGCAAAAGCTATCCAGCGGGTTTATGCAAACGACCTCGTGTGTGTGTGTCTGTCTGTCTGTGTGTCTGTCTGTTTCACTAAACGGAGATGTGCTAGAGACTTGAAATTTTCAGAGTATCTTAAGGTCCATTCCTAGAGAACGAAACGCCTACGGCAAATCCTGGCAACCACCCCTAAGGGTGTGAAAGGGGGTATCCAAGGTTTAAAAATTCTCCCGATAAGTATTTTGTTTTGTATTCACTTAACGGGCAACTCGTACAGGTAAAGCCCTTGGACCGAAAATTGTGTCCGTTTTGCTCTTTCTCTAACCGTTTAGTCGCTCGCTAGAGGGTCTTTTTTGACGAAAATAAGCTAAAAATTGCCATAGTGAACAATAAGTTGTAGAAAAAGGCCTAAAAACCACAAAAAAAGGAAAGAAACTCTCCCACCACCCCCAAAAAACGTTTTGTAAGCAGAAGGGTGGGTTGTAGTCGCGGTGCTTTACCGTTACATCCCTTTCTCGAGTCTTGGGGCAAACTCAAAGACTACGGGTTAAAGCGGGCCGAAGGCCCGCTACATCATTCGATCGTGTTCTTCAGCAAATCGTGTGACAGAATGGTCGGGCCGCAGGCCCGACCATCGCCTCCGGCAGGCCAAGCAGGCCCGGCCCCTGCCGAACGGAGTTGACGGCGGAGCGAAGCGGAGCTGGCAACTTCGTTTGGGGGAAGGGCGGGCCTGCTTGTTACAGTTAACAAGAATTGTTTTTATTTACGCATACCGATTCCGCGAAAACTGAAAAGCAGATTTCCTACATGAGGAATCGGAATCATATGCATGCTTTCACATAATTTGTTGATTCTGAAATTATTATCGGACTGTCTCCGGTACATAGATTATTGATTCACACTTTCGGTGTCACTGATAGTGCATGATTTTTGACTTGACTACACGATTTCAGCTAGAACCTTCACTGTATAACGCTAGTGAGTTTTCTTACGAGAGCGACGTATGCCTTCATCGCTCCGCCGTTCTGCGATGTTTCGCTAACAAAAATAATCAGTACCCATGTGATAAGATACCAATGTGATACCAATACTGTACTTATATCTCTCTAGTTAATTTCTACTAGGTTTTGATTTTTCATTTCACTCTAAATCTTAAATAGATTTATTCTATGCAAATACTATTTGTCATTTGTCATTTGTTCGATTCAAATTGGTATCTTTTTGAGATGTGCACAAAAACGCGTCATTCTATGGACAATAAAAGTCTTTTCAGATTTAGTGTATACACAAGTTTTTAAATTTCAAAACCACTTCTATTTCATGTAATGTAATGAAATTTCAAAACATAAAAGTGATATTAATTACACTACCAAAAACTAAAATTTCAATCTGAACTTTTTAACAGTGCAGATGTGACAGTGTAGATGTGACTCTGTGCACATCTAAACTATACAAATTCGTATTTACGTTACATACAAAGTACAGCTTTTGTACCTCTGTACAGACAAATTTGTATCTGATGGAGATGTGCTGAAAGGTACATGTACAATCGTACAAAAATTGTCCCTCTCCATTCAGGTAAAATTCAACAAAACAAAATATTTCAACGTAAACAGTTCCTTGCAGTTACAAGCAGGTAGGCAAGAACAAAAAAAAAAAAATATTCGGTGCCACCAACAATGAAGATCCTTGTGGACCCGGTCCCGAAGGTTAGGGGCCCGGTCCCTGATGTTCTTTCGCTCCCGGTCCTTGAGGTATCTCCTATGAAGGATGGTCCGTGCTTCTTACAGTCCGGTACTGAGAGAAACACATACTTTGCGGAACTGTTCGCTAAGTGCACTCCCCTTTCACAGGCCTTTCAGCAGCGACTCCGATACAAGGGGAAGACCTCGTCCCTCATTCCCCCGTTCCCTCCCCTTTCCCAACTCCCCCCCCCCCCTGGATAAATAAACAGATCGCAAGCGCACGCACCCCTCATGACGGATGCACTGCGGCCGAACGGCGCACGCAAGTCGTCGACACCAGCCAGGCCTCCAGCAAAGGTCCACTTTACATCTTGCAGCGGTGCGGCAGATCTCCACTGATGGCTGACAGAGAGGGCGATGCGCTATGGGTCGCCTACAGAGCTTAGGTAGCACGAACTACCTAGACTTTCAGGTAAGAAAAAGTGCCGTGAATTCGTGAGTTTTATGATGCGGAGAGATTTCCGACGGGCACCCTTAAATCTAATACACGTTTTTAGTCGTAGCTTACTGCGTTCTGTAAACTAGGCTGAAGCCGAGGGGGAAATCACTAGGGTTCGTAGCGTACGGACTATTTCATGGTACTTCTTCTGCCATTTCGGTTATTTCTCCTGCCATTTCGGTTATTTCGTCTGCCATTTCGGTTATTTCTCCTGCCATTTCGGTTATTTCTCCTGCCATTTCGGTTATTTCTCCTGCCATTTCGGTTATTTCTCCTGCCATTTCGGCTATTTCTCGCCTATTTCGGAGTATTTCAGGGGTATTTCGCGACCATTTCACCGACTATTTCGTCTTTATTTCGCTCTATTTCGCCTTTATTTTGGACTATTTCGGGGGAAGGTGTACGAACTATTTCGCAAGTGATTTATCCCTCGGCTGAAGCATTTTTTTAAACGCCAGAATAAACAAATTTGTTTGTACAGGCGTATTTAAAGATAATATGTAAGTGGAGCATGCTTACAGATGTCAGTGAGCTACACTGAAAAAAGAAAGCAGTTAATAGGATCTTAGTACCAGGTACCACACAGTCTAGTAAAATTGGAACCAACTAGGAGTCTAGTAAAAGATACGAGACGGGCTAGTAACCCAAATTCTAGTACAATTTACCAGATGTCTAGTTACAGATACTACGCATTTTCACGATTCCTAGTACCGCTTACCAGACTGCTTAGTTACAGGTACCACACATTTTCTTCTAAAACGTGTTTGAAATGAGTACGGATGCACTATAGAAATTGTCTGTCCCTTACTACGGTTACAACGGGTCCTCGGGTCCTCGCTATAGCGAAATTTCGTTCCCTTTACCGAGTTTCGGAACGTGGACCTTAGCCTTGGAAGTCCGCGCCCTAGACCACTCGACTACGGTGACTACGGTGACTACGGTGACTACGGTGACTACCATAAGAGGGGCGTGCGCAACAAATATGATGCCACCGGACCACAAGCATAGCCTAGTAAACGTGTAGTCTGGTAAAAACTACCATACAGTACAGTAAAACTGATCAGACTCAGTTAATAGACGTCTGGTACCTGTTAATCTACCTGTGTTAGTAAACCATAGTAAACTTCTAGTAAAGCGTACCCTACTTGTTAAAACTAGCAGCCATTTAACTAGGATTCGTCTGGTACCAGTTACTAGTCCTTTTCAGTGTCTGAATAAAAATATTCATCAGATTTTAGTGGGTGCCCGAAGGTTTTAAGTCATCCAGAAAGAAAATGCTTAACCAGTATTATATGCGTTTTAACCTCTGCTTTGATCAGCTTGTGCTATCTACTCTCTTCTGTTAATGCTAAGGAGAAACGGAAAATAACTCTGTTTTTTCGTTAATTTACGTTAATGGCACTGTTAAAATAGTCGTGGCTTTCACGGAAAGTGAGCCGTAAAATTGCAATTCAAAATTGAATTGGAATTCACCAAGATAGGCTGTCATAAATTTACAACATAGTTCGAAAGTTTGAATTACATGGTCAATGCCTGAAAATTTGGACTGCGCACCTCGAATGCTATTTTATTTTTGAAACTAGAAAAGTCATGTAAAGTTTTACATATAATTTGTCCAAATTTAGGAACAATATTGCATCTGATCTGGATGTGCACGAAAACGTTTCCCTTTTAGAAATAAAATCGTTCCGTTACTATTGTAGTTTGAGAATATAGGCCTGTCTCTTGCTTCTAAAACAAACACTCCGATATCCTCCCTGCTTTTAAAGAGAGCCCGCAGTGTAATGTACAGATATGGGTGGATGTCCAATTTGCGCGCCGCTCCGGAGATCGAACTTACCCAAGAAGCTGAGCGAGTCGGCCTCTTTGTTTTAGACCTGTGGGACATCGGGCTGTTTGTTTTAGACGCGTTATTTTTTCCAAAACTTTACGAAGTCTGCTGTGAAAGAAGTTACCTGAACTCTTCGTGAATTTTTAAATCGGAAAATCACCACTTGCCGTTCTTTGTTCTGGAAACTTAATTAACTTCAGACGGC
>NW_026267517.1:0-989 GCF_000697945.3 Frankliniella occidentalis | reverse complement strand
AAATTGTCCCTTGACATTTAGAGTGTACCAGAGAAGAAGTAGGTGCATGTCGGTTTGCCTACCCAAAGGGATATGGTGCCTTATAGGCAACCCCGCACGCATCTACGTCTTCTCTGAATCAACCGGTACACAGGTAGTTAGTAGCGTTTTAAAACAATCCACTACTATAAACGAACAAGTGGTGTATGACGAACGGGAGGTTTCGCTATACATCAATGAAAACTTCTCTGCAGCGGTAACTTCAACATTTCCAATGTTTTCTATATTTCTGGCCCCTCAGAAATATTTCCAAAATACTTCGGAAATTTTTCCAATTTTTTCGGGAAATATTTCTGACCCCGAAACCCTGCACTACTAACTGAACTTGTGGATTCGGGTAGGGGAGACCTGACAATCGTGATTTTCAAGGGTGACTCATTATGATAAAACATCCGTCATTGTACTTAGTGCTAAAACTAGGTAGAGGCGCCACACCATGTACCGCTTGACATGCTTGGGCGCGTTCAGATAAGGAAAATACGATCGGCGGAGCGAGCGAGCGATCGAGCGAGCGAGCGGCGCCGAGCGCAGAAGTACAGAAAATCTGCTGCCGTACCCCCTACTTAACTCGAAAATAGATGAAAACACATATTGTTGGAAAGGGGAAAGAGGAAGGAATGTTATTCTGAAAAGATATTGTTACTTTCATGCCACATGTTGATGTAAAGAGGTTTCAAAAGACGGTTCCCCTCTCAAGTGTGCGAAGTCCGTTTTAGAACCGTCATTTCTCGCATTTAGAGACGTCCTAGACCCACACATGAAGCGAGCCGATTAATTCCTAGACTTTAAGCTAGCTTTCTTGGCCACTTTTTAAAATCTGTGTAGGACTTCTGGTTCTCGAGAACGAAGCATTATACTGAGTGCGTGTAGGGTAAACCTACCAAACATGGATCATTTTTTAGAAAACCGTGGTTTTGGGGTCAAAAAAAGTGTGATGAGCATAATTTTTT
>NW_026267516.1:119465-120770 GCF_000697945.3 Frankliniella occidentalis | reverse complement strand
GCGCCTGCGAGGCTCAAGGTAGGCCAGCCCGCAGAACACACATGCACTCCATACGAGGAGTTGCCTACCCACCAGGCGCTCCGAGAGCTGACACAGGATGAACATTGCAGTTTTGAAACAGCGAATCACGGACGTACTTTGTGGATGATCCCTAACGGGGCGCCGGGCCTCTGCGTCGCCATGACCATCGCTGGCCACCTTGAGCCAGAGGTGAGCATCGGGCGGTCCGCCAGGACCGGGATGGTCCGAAAACGACGGGTGCAAGTGAGACGCTCGAGCCGGCCAGAGCTCCATCTCACTCGCACTTCTCGCTTTCCGGACCATCCCGGTCCAGGCGGACCGCCCGATGCTCACCTCTGCCTTGAGCACGCGCGGGCGCAGCTACTAACGGCGCGCCCACACTCTGGCTGAGCTGCCCGACGACGGCCGGACCCTCCCCTCCAGCCGGTGCAAGGGTGCGTCCAGCCGGACCTCCGCCCACGGTCCTGATCCTGGCCCCTCTCCCACTGCAAGTAGACCCAGACCCTGGTCCTGCTGATGCTGTGCGGCCCCAGCGCCAGGACGCCGACGACGTGCTTGCGACCGGCTTGCGACTATACCGGTTGGAGGCGTATACCGCCACGGAACGGGGTCCCCCCATTTTTTCAGATGGCGTACGACGAGTATTAGAGTTGGCGAGTACTCGGCGACATGGGACGTGTATCCGCACCTGCCTGCTGAGACACTGATGAGCGCCTGCCAGGACTGAGATAGGCAGCCCCACCAGACACGCTTGTGTAACAGGCGTGCCTAACAGGCCTCCCCGCTGGGATAGTCTGCGAATAGCCACATCGTTAGATCTTGGCAGAGTCGGCAGAGGTGCAAAAACAAACAAGCAGAACCTCGGAAACAAAACCGACAGAGACTGTAGTGTTGATTGTGTTCAAGATATGGAACCAATGCCAATCAAGGTTAAAATACTGGAACTACATGTACTTGCGACAGCGGTGAAGTGCCGCCAGGTGCTCGGACGGGAGGCATACCTGCCCGACGACGTGCAGGTGTCCGAGCACCGGGCAGCGCGCCCCAGCCGTCGTCCTGGCCAGCACGGCCTTGAACATCGTGACACCGAAATTTAATTTCGTTTATGGATTGTGTGGTGTCGGGAATTCGGGTGCCCCCTTGGCTCGTCTTTATAATGCAAACTGGACTCGGCCGTGCCCTGTCCCACTTGGCTTGCCGCTCACCCTCCGTGCTCCGCCCTGGCCGCGTTCCCCCGGACGGCTTCCCGTCCGCCGTCGCGTCTCGCCCGTTGTCCGGGCCCCC
>NW_026267516.1:117121-118625 GCF_000697945.3 Frankliniella occidentalis | reverse complement strand
TAAAGGTGTGAATTTTTCCTAGAATATTCACACGTTTACCCCCCTAAGTGTACGAATGGAATGTCGCTCACCTGCAGGTGAGCGACATTCACACACTTGCATTTCCAGTGTAATTAGTACAGGCCCGGTGTATGAGGTAGTACGCAAGTGATTTCCCCCTCGACGCCCCCATGTAATACCGGTTGGCAGTGAACACGCTCTGCTGCAGGTCCAGCTATTCGCGTTCTAAAAGAAAATAAATACAGAGATCAAAACTTGTTCGGATCCAGTGAAATACAACTGTGGGGCGCTGAACACTGACGCATAGCTAATCCATGGAGAAGTGCTCCGAGGTGAGAGGTCTGTCTATCACCACGTGCAGCGCAGCGTGCTCCGCGACGCGTGGGCGAGCGCCGCGAGTGCCATCTCCTTGGTAACAACAGAGCCGAATGCGCGGCACGCACCCCGAGACTATTCCAAAGGGAGCAGCGGGTGCGGAGGAGGTGCACCCTGCGTTAAGCCCGCTTCAGCACGACGGGCGAACCCGGCGAATCTCAAGAGATATCGCAGACATGCCTGCGAGGCGCCTGGTGGGTAGGCGCGCCTGTAACACTTGTGTGTGTGGCGGGGCTGCCTATGCCAGGCCTGACAGGCGCCCGTGCAGTTCGTGTGTGCTGGGAGTTCGCCTATGCAACATTCTGCAGGAAAGCGGTTGGCGACCTGAGACCAGACAAAGCAGAGGAGCCTACCCCACTCCACGCCACTCACCCGCTGACTGCCGCTGCCGTGCGCCCCACTTGGGCCTACGATACGAGATGGCAAGGCGCGCGCAGCTCACGAACTTCTATGAGTACGGTCTGCGACCAACAGAACAGTCACCGACATTGCTCTCCCAGGACCAGGTAGGAAGAGAAGCCGAAGCGAGGGGTCACCAACTCGCATAATACTCCGTACAGGGGTCCCATAATACCTTTATAATACTCCATAATATGTCACAAAATACCGTGAAATAGACCCATAATACCTTATAATACCTGATAGTAGTCTATAATACTTCAAAATATCAAATAATATGACATAAAATCCCTTAAAACGTGCCATAATACAAATAATACTATAATACTCCGTACACTGCTGAGGTGAGTTGGCGACCCCTCGAGCCGAAGAGAGGGGAAAAGGGTGGAAAATCGGAGGGGGGGGGGGCAATCAGTGAGTTTGCACTGTAAAGCCGAAAGGTAACTTTTGCGCTGCTATTACCCTGCCGAGGGTGACAATTTTCGACAATCACCTCACGCGCGGCAAGAAACGATTTGTCGCCCTGCTCGGGGTAATGTGCCGTCGCGTCTCCCGTGTTGAGGGTAAGAATTCTTACCCTCGCTCAGAGGTAACTTCTCTCGCCGCGCCGGCGGCAACCGCTATTCGCCGCCTCGGCGTGACAAAACTTCCCAATGCGCTTCACCCCGCACGGGCGTGAAAAATCTTTCCTCTGTGGTGGTGACTCTTGCGGCCGTCGGTTGGGAAATGT
>NW_026267516.1:112942-115661 GCF_000697945.3 Frankliniella occidentalis | reverse complement strand
TATTTTGATTTTTATCATTTTTACATACTTTGTTGCCTTGGGCGCAGCACCATGGCACTGTCGGACCTCCTACGATTTGATTCATGAATCATGAAGCTACTGCCAGTTTGTTGTGGATTCTGGACCTAAACAAGTATGAAACTTTTAGATACTTCTTTAAACATGGATACGGGAATTTTTAAAAGTGATTCTATAGTTAACTATGATAGTAAGAGCTATTATTATAACTATTTTAAGTGACAGAAATTTTACTTTTTAGTTTTAAATGAGCTGTTTTTCTGCAAAAAACTTTATTATCCACAGTCAGAAAGTATTCCAAACAGTAGATTAAAGAAAGAATTGAAGAAATTGTAATTTTATGTCACACACTACAGTTGTTAATGTAGCATCCACACATCCACACAGGGCTTAGCCCTATGGATAGTGTATTTTGTTAAATAATTAGTAATAATAATAAAAAAACAGTTGTAAGCTATAGCACTCTTTCATATAGTTTCACTACAAAAGGAAAAGAAAAACCCTTCGTGATTGTTAACCAGTAAGTAGTTCAATATTTTTTGAAATATAACCCACTAAAATCCTTAAACTCGACACATTAGCAAAGTGCACTGGAAGCTACTAGAATAACCCAAGCTTACCTCATCTGTTTCCGTTTGAGTGCCGGTACTAGCAACACCCAGTTTACTATTGTTAGTGCCGGTACAAGCTTCGCTCAGGTTACAATTGGTACCCTGTTGTGGGTTGCCTGGAGGTGCGCATCGCCAACGGAGGACACTTTCATAGTGCGTACGTCGCCCACGGCCTCCTCTGGGGTACCTTAGTACCAGGCGCAACATCTCGTGCTGTCCTTCAGGGAAGTTCACAGTAGGCCCGTCCTCTTGATAGACTCTTATGCCTCTGTTAAGAGCCATTGAGAGGGCAGCAAGGCACTCTGCACCTCCCTAGGTGCGAGGGTTGCTCAAAACTTCCAGCACTGCATCGATAAGGACTTCCCCTTCGAGAGGGATGGCAATCTCGCCGTCTTCCATCATGTCCCATCCAAGACTTAGCAGCTCGGCGTGCAACTCATATCGGTGCTCCGACAGATAGTTGATCGCCATTTGTCGCAGTTGCAGCGACGAAAACTCGCCATTCAGCTGATCGCTTAGAGCCATGAAGAGGCAATCGCCCTCTGCGTTATTTGTTTGAGCCAGGACCTGGCCCACCTCCACATTGATCCAAGCTTCTGCCCCGGCCATGTCAACCTGGAAACACAACAAAACCACAAATAAGACTTTAAGAAATAGTGTCAGAGGGTCTATCCTTTCAACAATACTCAGCGGGCGCTCGAAACGAGTAAATTCCAGTTGGAGGAGCGACCAACACTGAAGAGCTGACCACCTCAACGATAGACATCGGCCGCTCACATCACTAATGGGCATTATTCTTACACAACCCTCACCCCTAAAGGATCGAGGACGAGTACTGCACTGCGGCCGTCGAACGCGGCGCAGCGCCGAGCAGCCCTATCGCGACGAACCTCCTGCGGAAAGTCAATCAAGACCACTAGGACCCCTGCCGGAACACGACCCGCACTATCGATAAAGACAAGCGTGCGCTCCTTCGTCCTTCTTGAAGGATCTCACTCGGCTAGACCACACGATTTAAGGGGCGTGACTTGCCGGTATGCACGGCGCAGCGCGGCTAGCCCTGCCTACCTGACTCCTACTCTCCTTGCACGCCGTTCTCCCGGAACCGCCACCCGAGTAGCCATTACCGGGAGCCCATGTCCCTGCAGCATATCCACTTCATTAACCGTGGTCGACTTTTCGCTGTCCCTACATTGAACGTCCCCTGGGGCGACGCGAGGCGCGAGGGAGCATTGGCCATAACCACGTGCCCGTGGATACAAGGTTAAGAGTTGCTATTTGCTGCTACAATGTCCCAGTAAATTTAGTTAAATTGGAGTCGAAACTACATCATTATTAGTTAGGGTATGCACTTTTAACTGGGATTCAGTACTGAAATCTTTGAGGCGAAACCGGGCGGGGCGACGGCGCAGTAGCCAACCATAACCTCGCACTCGTAAAGTTTCAGCAACACGTTTTTGACTACTCTAGCTTGAGAAACTCCATAGTCAGTCTGACGCCTTTCCGAAGCTCTTCACTATACCAGTTACATGAACGGCAAGAAAAGTTAGGAAGTTACTCTTTTTTTGTACTTACAAACAGTAAACTCCGTGAGATTGATGAAGCGTGCCTGGTGGTTGCAGGAAAACAGTTGTACAATCCTGACAAAAACAAAAACGGAAGCGTTAAAAAATCGTCGAAAAGAAAAGTTATAAAAATATCAAAATGCTTCTTTATTCATGTTTCATATCCCATATACGAAAGAGGGAAACATGAAAGAGGTATGGTGCTAGCCAGAAGATTAGCACTTACCAGATTAACACACACACACAATGTTCCATAGTTAGTCACACTGGTAAGCGGATATTCCAATTTTTACAAATTCATGTAAGACGAGACATGAAAACGTGTATTCTGTCCTATTCTTTTTTTAAAAAAAAAACTTTTTCCCTTTCCTACCCGACATACAAACACGGAAGATAGCGAAGCCCGTACGCACGTCTGTTTTGAATCGGTTCAGCATAATTTAAAAATATACAAACAGGGATAGCAGCAGGACGTCGTGCAAACATAGCTGCATGATCTGATGCATGGTATACCCTAATACAAAG
>NW_026267516.1:112304-112892 GCF_000697945.3 Frankliniella occidentalis | reverse complement strand
ATCGCGAGAACTCGCGCAAATTTGCGGGAACTCGCTCTAAATGTGCGAAAGCACAAAACTCTCCAAAAATTGTTTGATCCAAATTCGTGCCTAACACATGGCATCTCGTCAACTCGTTGTACACCTATTTTTGAAGTGGTGGACCCCTTACCTCCCTCTCTCCCACCCTAAGTGGTTCAGTATTACGAGTATGTGCGAATATCTCGAGAATACTGTCGAGTTCACGCGTTGGCCACGGCGAGTCACGTCGCGGACCAACCCCACGACCCGCATGAAGTTGCTTCCCCAACCTAGTGAGTAATTATTTCTGATGACATCCCTTCGACATCGGTTTTCGCGCCGTTACGAGATCAAAGTCAGTTCAGAAATCGACGGTTTTTCGACAGTTAATTGTCAAAACGACATTGACTGTTAGCTTCCACACGCCTACAAGCATTTAACCAAGAACGGGGTAAAGGAGGCAACGGGAGATCCCTTTACCACCTTTACCCTCCACCACCCGCCACTCTTTACCGTCCTGAACCTGCACGTAGGAAAAAAAAAAATGAATACAAATGAAGTCCTTTACAACTTACCCTCGCGGAGCTC
>NW_026267516.1:109959-110714 GCF_000697945.3 Frankliniella occidentalis | reverse complement strand
TGAGTGTCATGCTATGCGTGATCAGTTATCGGGTATAACATTAACGATTATCAAAACGTAATAAGGTGCTTATGTGATAAGTTACGGACCCCTGGGAAATAGAAACGATTTACACATTTTTGTACATTGCAATTACACTGATGAACTAAGAGTGAAACTACTTAATGTTAGTAAGTGTGGAACTGCAGGTTAAATACTTGCAAGTGTTCAATTCCGTAGTTGTACACTTGCAAGTGTGCAACTCCTCTGGTGAACACTTACATTGAATGCTCACTGTGGGGGAAGTGCCCGACAGATGAGTTCCACACTTGAAAGTGCACACCTACCGAGTTTTGGAGCAGTCGTTGGAGCGATTGGAGCAGTCGATGGAGCGAATGGAGCAGTCGTTGGAGCGATTGGAGCAATCGTTGGAGCGATTGGAGCAATCGTTGGAGCGACTGGAGCAATCGTTGGTGCGATTGGAGCAGTCGTTGGAGCGATTGAAGTGGTTTTTGGAGCGATTGGAGCAATCGTTGGAGCGATTTTTTTCAATATTTTCAAACTAGACGCAAATTACATTATGTAAATCTTCGACGTGATGAGGAAGCTGAGTAGCACACTCTTGAACATTCTGAGAAAAGGAAATGACATTCCCTTTATACCCATATTGATGACCTCTCACCTTAAAAAATGATATTGTAAGGTTCGGTACTAAAAGGAATAGACGAGAAGTATGCTGAGACCAAGGGATTTATTGGACGATACTCAGTACAAGG
>NW_026267516.1:107832-109909 GCF_000697945.3 Frankliniella occidentalis | reverse complement strand
GGCCACTTCATAGTGCTGGACCGCTGACCAGGGCTGGACTGGGAGAGGGCAGGTCAGGGGCAGGACAGGAACCAACCAGGGACAGGACTCGGGGCTGGGAACAGTGAACGGGCACAGGAAAGTAAAATGCACAAACAAGATGGGGATGCTGTGAGAGAAGGGTTAGCTGTTTTACCAAACTGGGAAACTGTCTAAGTCCACGTCAAGCGACTGGCATCAGACATCTGGCAAGGCACAGCAGAACTGAAACTGAACTGAGTGTGACATTAAGTGTTTAATGACACCTCACATCGAAACAGTACTTAACTTGCAAAATTGTTGTGCCAGGACCAGGGATGCTGGAGTCGCGTCGTCTGCTTGCAGGGTGGGTCAGGACCAGGAACCAGGAGTGCCAACTGCTTTTCTCTCCTCTCTCCTCGCTTGAAAAGAAGTGGGGCAAGGGAGGGGCAGGATATACCGAGAAAAGGAAATTGTTTGAATTTAATTAAGGCAGTTTAGTTAAACGATACAACTATTGAGGGCGCCAAGTGGCTGCTGAAGGCATTTGCGGCATAGGGCACATTTGGGGCATGTACATCGGGTACATCGGCATCTGCATAGGCATTTGCATTTGCATCGGCATCTGCATTGGCATTTGGACAGTGGGAACGGGGGGTGGAGTATTGTTCTGAGCCTTCAAAAAGTCTACATGATACTCCAACGCGGCAATTTTGCACTTCTGACTTTCCAGTCTTTGGTGAAGGCGAGCACACTCATCACACTTAGGCTTGTTTTTCTGCTGCTGTTGATGCTGGGGGCCGCGTCCAGACGGCTTGGGCTGCTTGCTCTTGGGGTGCTCCAGCTGGCGGTCCGGGTGCCGCTTCTGCGTCTGCTTCGGAGGCTGCGTGGGGGCGGACTGCTTGGGCTTGGGACCCTGACCGGCTTTGTTGCGTTTGCCGGTCTTGCGGCGAGCAACCACAGGAGTAGCTCTGGGGGCAGCGCCCTGAGCGGCGGCGGGGGTAGCCCCGGCGGGAACAGCCACGGCAGTGGTCACGGCAGGGGCCATGACAGGGGTGGCTACGGTAGGGGCGGCCACCACGGGAGCTGCAGCACGGACTGCTACAGTGGCCACCGGAGGTGGCACCGGTAGAGGCACCTGGGTTGATGCGGCACCCTCCGACTCGGGGGAGGCAGCACGCACCGGGAGGGGAGGGAAGTCCCCGAAAGAGAGGCCATGCGAATTGTCAAAGGTGAAGGGCCTGTCGACGTCCATCTTAGACTCGATAGCCATCCGATCCAGATCTGACGCCAGGGAGCAGGTGGAGGAGGGGGAACCGTGGTTCTCCAGGATGTTGAAGGACACTGGATAGGACAAGGATCAGGGCAGGAAAGTTAACCATTTGCCATTTTGGTCCAGCAGGTGCGAACCGACAGCAGCCAGCCGATCCACGTGCACGATAAGGAGCTTAGGGGGCTTGGCCCTCTTTGACAGCTCGGTGGGTTGGACCTTCTCTATGCGAGCAATGCAATCATTGAGTAAATCAATTATCACATAAGGTCCATCCCAGCAGGCGTACAGCTTGGTGGACTTGTCACGCCTACGGCGACGGTTGTACAGCAAGACAACGTCACCTGGCTTGAAGTACGTCAGCGTCGAGAACTTGTCATAGCGCTCTCTCATGCGGATCACCGCTTTGGCTGTGTTCTCTCTTACTAGAGAATGGATTTTGTCCAGTCTCTCTCGGAGGCGCGCCGGGTAGCTCAGGGGCGTGCCCTGGTCGGGCAAGGCGCCTGGAGGCAACCCGCATGCCATGTCCTGCGGGACACGCATCTGGCGGCCAAAGAGAACCTCGTAAGGAGAGAACCCAGTGACGTCATTCACTGCTGCTCGGTACGCATGCAAGACGTGCGGTATCAAGTCCGGGTTCGCTTGCACTCGCTGCACCAGACCTAGGCGCGACCATCTCATGATGATGCGTGTTGCTGCGTGCAATGGTCACTTCATTTGAGCTCTTTGCCATTTTAGTGTTCCTCTGATCACCACTAACTACATTGACCGCAGGCTTAGGGCGTCCCCCACCTTTGGTCCAGGAGATCA
>NW_026267516.1:105716-107544 GCF_000697945.3 Frankliniella occidentalis | reverse complement strand
ATGTTGTTCTTCAATCTTTTAGCAACAGACAGCAGCTTTTACTTTTTTTCTACCGGCAATATTAGCGACAATATAAATAAACATAATAAGACCGCGATGCAGAGCGCGACGGAAAGCAGATCGAACTTTGTGTAACGGGAGCGGAACAGATCGAACTTTGTGTAACGGGAGCGGAACAGATCGAACTTTGTGTAACGGGAGCGCAACACATCGGACTTTGTGTAACGGGAGCGAAACAGATCGAACTTTGAGTAACGGGAGCGCAATACATCGGACTTTGTCGTTAGGAGGCATCGCGGAGCACGGAGCGGGCTGAACAGCCATGTGCTGTGGCTGTGCCGCGGGTTGCGCGTAGGGGAGGGGGTGCGGAGCGCCACGCGGGCAGTTCGCCGAGAAGTGGCCTTTCTCACCGCAGGTGTAGCAGGCACCATCTCTGCTACCACTACCACTACCACCTCCCCTTCCTCCTCTGTTGCCGCCGCTGCCGCGTGGGTGGCCGTGGCCGCCGCGGCCACGCGCCTGGCCATTGTTGGCCTGCGACGTGCCGGCCGGGGCTGACTCAGCTTAAATCAAGCGGACCATAGCCTGGACTTGCTTCGAAAGCTCGTCCAGTCTAGCAGCATCAGAGTCGGCGGTGGGTGCAGCTGCGGGGGCCGAGGCCGTAGAGGTGGCCGTCGAGGACGACGGGCCTGCCACGACGGTGGCCTCGCACACAGCAGCAGTGCGCATTTTTTTAGGAGGCGGAGAAGGACACCGCGACCTCGCCAAGCGACAGGCCTTGAGGGCCTTAGCCATGGTGGGGTGGCTGCATCCCGCAACCGCGTTCCTTACATCAGCAGCGGTCAGGCCGCTGATGAACTGCTGCACCGCCTACTCCACGACGCGGACCAGGGCCGTGTCGGGGAAGGCGCGGCGAGCAGCTCGGCTGACGCGTGTGCTCCACTCTTCGAGCGCCTCGTCAGAGTTCCGACGGAGCGCGAAGAAGGCACGCATCTCGGTCAGCGCGTGCACGGGCTTGCTGTAAGCCATGCGCAGCGCGTCGTCCAAGGCCTCGAACGTGCGCTCGGGCAGGTCCTCAAACAGGGACTTTGGCTCTTTTTCAAGAGCGGACGACAGCAGAGTGAACTGCTGCCTGTCCGTGAGGCCTGGGTAGGCGCTCACCAAATCGTCGAAGTCTCGACGGTACACGTCGTAGCTGACGCGCCCGTCATACCTCGGAACTGCCTTACGCAGCGCAAGCATTGTTTCAGCATTTACTAAATCTACATCAAAAGCAGGGCCGGCATGGGCAGCAGCAGCGGCTGCTGCACCGGCACCAGGAGCAGGGCCAACGGCGCCGGCCGCGACAGCGGCGCGGAGCGCGTTGAGCTCCTGCAACATGGCCGCCAGGTCCGGGCCGGGCGGCGCGCCAGCGGCCTGCACTGGGGCAGGGCCAGCGTCGTCGTCGGCCGGTACCTGGTCGTCTTCGACGACGTCAGGAATGACTCAGAGGAAGGCGCCAGGTCGGCGATCACGCGGCATACCGACAAGTGCAAACTACTGGGACGAGGGTGACTCACTGGTGACCAAAGGTCAAAATTCTGCGAGCAGGGCACCGGGACAGGACAGGAACTGCACGGGCACGGGTCGTCAGGAATAGGAGCAGAGAGCAGGGTAAACCGGGGGCAGGTAGGGTCGTCGTCAGGGAAGTCCAAGGGCGGAGAAACACAGGGAAGGCCTGTACAAAGAAATCAGATAAATCCTAGGCTAGCACCTTTCCTCTCTCTTTCTTTTAGCTACCGACTGCGCCAATTGTAAGGTTCGGTACTAAAAGGAATAGACGAGAAGT
>NW_026267516.1:104392-105666 GCF_000697945.3 Frankliniella occidentalis | reverse complement strand
ACATCAGACATCTGGCAAGGCACAGCAGAACTGAAACTGAACTGAGTGTGACATTAAGTGTTTAATGACACCTCACATCGAAACAGTACTTAACTTGCAACTTTGTTGTGCCAGGACCAGGGATGCTGGAGTCGCGTCGTCTGCTTGCAGGGTGGGTCAGGATCAGGAACCAGAAGTGCCAACTGCTTTTCTCTCCTCTCTCCTCGCTTGAAAGGAAGTGGGGCAAGGGAGGGGCAGGATGCAGGACACCAAATAGGCACTGTTGAAATTTAATTTAGGCAATTTAAAAGAAAAGTGACAGACTATTGAGGGCGCCAAGGGGCGGGAGGCATTTGAGGAGGCATGCCAGAAAACATTGGATAGGGGTAAACATGTTGTGGGAACATGTGGGCCATAGGAGCCATTTGAGGGTACATTGGCATTTGGTACGCAAGTGATGGCACCGCGGGAGGGGGTACCTGAACTTGCTTTAACTGCAAAAGTTCACGCTCCAACCGAGCAACTTTAGACTCGTAGCCTTGGATGTGTCCTTTCAAAACCTCTACTTTTTGACGCAACTTAACAAGTTCTGTCTCCTGCGGAGACTGGCGTTTAGGCTGCTTAGCTGCTTGTGGAGGGCGAGCCGGGGGGTTGGGTGCGGCGCGCTTGGGCGCCTTCTTCTTTCTGGGATGCTGGGGAGGCTGCTTCCGGGGCTGCTGTGGCCGCTGAGGCGGCTGAGGCTGTTGAAGCTGCTGAGGCTGCGGCTTCTTCGCAGCGAGCTTAGGGATCCGGGAAGGCCCCTTCTGGCGGGCCACTGCAGCACTAGGGGCAGCTCCAGGGGCGGCACTAGGGGCGACGCCAGGGGCGGCGCCGGGGGCGGCACCAGCGGCGGTACCAGGGGCGGCATCAGGGGCAGTACCAGGGGCGGTACCGGGGGTGGCACCAGGGGCGGTACCAGGGGCGGTACCAGAGGCGGCACCAACGGACTCAGGTGCAGCCGCACGCACCGGGAGGGGAGGGAAATCCCCGAAACTGAGGCCCATCGAGTTGCCGACAAAACGGTACGGCACGTCGGTTTCCATTCTCGATTCTAGAGCCATCCGGTCCAGGTCCGAGGCCAGAGAGCAGGTGGAGGCGGGGGATTCTGGGCCGTCGAGGATGTTGAAGGACACTGGACAGGACAAGGATCAGGGCAGGAAAGTTAACCATTTGCCATTTTGGCCCAGCAGGTGCGAACCGACAGCAGCCAGCCGATCCACGTGCACGATGAGGCGCTTAGGGGGCTTGGCCCTCTT
>NW_026267516.1:97612-99281 GCF_000697945.3 Frankliniella occidentalis | reverse complement strand
ATTTGTGCGCCGGTGTCAAGAATACAAGTCACGCTTTTCTTACAAATCGAGAAAACGCATGACGGGGACCCAACGGGAGAAACCGTAATAACCTCATCTGTCCCGTCAGCACAAGTGCTCAGAGAGGCTACTTTCCGTTTCCCGACGGGGGCGGGGTTGGCATGGCCACGATAGCTGGTCCAGCTGCAGCCACCATGCCCTGGCCTTGCCCCTGCAGTGCTCCCATGGGCCAAGAGAGAGACGCATGGTAGTACTGGGGCATAGGGGGCATGGGGGGCACAGGCACCAGCGCGGAGCCGGAGCACGGAGCGGGCTGAACAGCCATGTGCTGCGCAGCGGGCTGTGCCGCGGGTTGCGCGTAGGGGTGGGGGCGCGGAGCGTCACGCGGGCAGTTCGCCGAGAAGTGGCCTTTCTCACCGCAGGTGTAGCAGGCACCATCTCTGCTACCACTACCACCTCCCCTTCCTCCTCTGTTGCCGCCGCTGCCGCGCGGGCTGCCGCGGCCGCCGCGGCCACGCGCCTGGCCATTGTTGGCCTGCGACGCGCCGGCCGGGGCTGACTCAGCTTGAGTCAAGCGGACCATAGCCTGGACTTGCTTCGAAAGCTCGTCCAGTCTAGCAGCAACAGAGTCGGCGGGTGCAGCTGCGGGGGCCGAGGCCGTGGAGGTTGCCGTCGAGGACGACGGGCCTGCCACGACGGTGGCCTCGCACACAGCAGCAGTGCGCATCTTTTTTAGGAGGCGGAGAAGGACACCGCGACCTCGCCAAGCGACAGGCCTCGAGGGCCTTAGCCATGGTGGGGTAGCTGCATCCCGCAACCGCGTTCCTTACATCAGCAGCGCTGAGGCCGCTGATGAATTGCTGCACCGAGTACTCCACGACGCGGACCAGGGCCGTGTCGGGGAAGGCGCGGCGAGCAGCACGGCTGATGCGTGTGCTCCACTCTTCGAGCGCCTCGTCAGAGTTCTGACGGAGCGCGAAGAAGGCACGCATCTCGGTCGGCGCGTGCACGAGCTTGCTGTAAGCCATGCGCAGCGCGTCGTCCAAGGCCTCGAATGTGCGCTCGGGCAGGTACTCAAGCAGGGACTTTGGCTCTTTTTCAAGAGCGGACGACAGCAGAGTGAACTGCTGCCTGTCCGTGAGGCCTGGGTAGGCGCTCACCAAATCGTCGAAGTCTCGACGGTACACGTCGTAGCTGACGCGCCCGTCGTACCTCGGGACTGCCTTACGCAGCGCAAGCATGGTGTGGGCATTAACTACGTCTACATCAAAAGCAGGGCCGGCATGGGCAGCAGCAGCGGCTGCTGCACCGGCACCAGGAGCGGGGCCAACGGCGCCGGCCGCGACAGCGGCGCGGAGCGCGTTGAGCTCCTGCAGCATGGCCGCCAGGTCCGGGCCGGGCGGCGCGCTAGCGGCCTGCTCTGGGGCAGGGCCGGCGGCGTCGTCGGCCAGGACCTGGTCGTCTTCGCCGACGTCAGGAATGACTCGGACGAAGCCGCCAGGTCGGCGATCACGCGGCATACCGACAGCAAAACTACAGGGACGAGGGACTCACTGGTGACCAAAGGTCAAAGGGCGAGTCGCCAAGAAGGTCCTGAGGAGGGCCGGGACTCGGGACGGGATCCGGGGTCAGGCACTGGCACGAGAGCTCAGGCAAGACTGAAGCGCGT
>NW_026267516.1:94341-97562 GCF_000697945.3 Frankliniella occidentalis | reverse complement strand
ACCCCCTGTATACAAGCAACCCGCGGTGCAACGCCCCCTCTGTCAGCCAGACCTTATACCGCACCGCGCCTGAACAAGAGACCATACCTTTTGAGGCACTGGCGTGATATGCTTCGCTTTCGCTCATAGCCAACTAGATGTGAGGCATCCAGTGCCTGTGTTCCCTAAGCTGTCAAGATGTGCGCCCAATAGACTGGGCACCACCATGGCAAACAATTCATGGAAATATTCATTACCTACGGACCTCCATCTGGCCCAATCCGATTCGATTAATGAAATAATTAGTACAATATCTTCTTGACAAGAGAACAGAATTGCTGGAACCACAGTTGGGAGAGATCTTGCAATATACAACTGAAACAAATAATGCATACACACTGTGTCTGTATCATCTCAATCAGTAGGGTGAGCATCAGTGTGTGTCCTTGATTTACAATAACAATGGTTGAATTTGGATACCAAAATCAAAAGGCTAAGGTATAATTTATACAGACTTTCTAAACCGTGACAAGAAAGATTTATTTTTCCATAGCTCACACTGATTCAAATATTGGATTACCAGATAAGTAATTCAGCAGGCAGTAGGCCAAGGCATTGACTTACTAATGTTTTCACGACCAAATAAAAACGATCAACTACCACAAATAAAACAGTAAACAAAAATCACCCATATTGTCCTAAACATCAGAGGCAAAAACCAGTACTAAAATAGCAACCTAATCACATTTTTTCACACACATAGTTAGAGGCCAGCAGAAGTGCACCTTGGATCGAAATGCACTATGTTGCAAAACAAGAAGAAAAGTTCCAAACAGTCTTATTTTCAAAGTGTTTACAACAACATAGACCTATCCAATTTGGTTGAAGAAGTGAGTCCACAAAATATACTTGATTGACAAAAAGTATTAGAACCACAGTTCAGAGTGATAAAGGAACTATACAACTGATACAAGGAATCCATAAATAAGAGCCTAAATCATCTGTACCTATATGGTGAGAAATCAACAACTAAATTCCAACTGAGATAAACAAACAAGCCACAAAGTATGTTCTTGATTTACAATCACAATACATGAACTTGGAAACCAAATTAAAAGGCTAAGGAACTTAGAATGTCAGCACAAACACTGACAAGCTTTATTATTTACTGACAGCTCCCACAAATTAAAATATTTGATAAACATACAAAAAATACATCAGGCAGGATCCAATATACTAAGGCACTAATTGATAGCATGTGGAGACAAAAGTAAGAGGTGTCTGCCACAAAGAAACAAAAGCATCCTAACCCATGACATAGTAGTAGTACACAAAAGGAGGAGAAAAAATAATAAAATGAGAAAACAGAACCCATACACAATAGCAGCCTACAGAAGTGGTCCGTAACGAAAAATACACTGTGTTGTAATAAAGCAGCAGAAAAACAAACTGTGTTCCACTTTACAAAGAAAACTACAAACTACTGACAAAACAGTGATTTAACCAACACAAATCAACATTTGGATCCAATTTCATTTATAAATTAAGTCCACAATGTCATAATGAGAAATACATAGTATTCGAGCCAAAGTTCAGAGTGAAATAGAAATTACAACTGATACAAGCAACGCATATACACAAAGGCTGAATTGTCTCCATCAATAAGGTGAGAAAATGGCAATTAAAGTCAAACAGGGAAAAACATACACGAGCTAAAAAAAACAGGCCACAGAGTTTGTTCTTGATTTAGCAACAAAAAATTGCTGAATTTTAGCCTAGTGAAGGCTTTGGGCCGATAAGGTAGATGGAATTTCAGACACAAAACACTACCATGGTTTATAGAAATGGACGGAAAGAAGAAAAACAGCTCGATAGCCAACTGAGGAATATATCTATCACTTTTCACGCATAAGATTTGTGCTTATTAATACAAATAGCGTCCAAAACCCCATAATGACAACAAAAACAGAATAAGCCACTCACAAAAGCTGTCCACACGAGAGGACCATGTTCTAAAATAAACTAGGTTGCATGGGATAATCACAAAGAGTATCTTGTATTCCACTTTACATGAAATATTAAAGAAAACTTAAAAGTGCATGTTTCCAAAGTGCAGGATATGGTTCTAATGTGACACTAGCCTACACCAAGTATATTGTAAATGTAAGTCTATGAAAACTAATTGAGAAAAAAAGAGTATTGGAAGTACAGCTCAAAGTCATAAAAGGCTGCCAGGATAATACAAACCTTCATTTGCAGGCATTGTCTCAATATTAAATTTCACAATAAGAGAGGATTTCAACAACTTGATAGGCACTACGAGAAACAAATTTATGCTTGAAAGCATGCTATATAGAGTACCCTTGACACACAATAACAATGCTTAACAGTGGAAATCAAACCTGGATGCCAAGTCTTAATATGAAGTCTCACCCCAACCCGAGACAAGATTCATTATTTTCATCTAGGTCAGACCAACAACTGTGTTATAAATAACTCGACAAAGAATTTTACAGAAAATTTTTTGAAGAAATATAATCCTGACCCTACAGTCTACCAAATCAAGTCTAGCACTATAAAGGGAAAGAAAATCACAATGAAAAGCATACTACAAGAGTGTAAGATTAGATAGAAACATTCACACCTATGGTCCAAGTTGCGTCTCACAGTCAGCAGTAGTCTCCCTTCCGCATGTAAGCTAACAGTGACAGTCATACTTGGTCTTTAAAAAGCTACATAGATCCACTTGTGCAACCGATACTTCCCAATGAAATTTTTAAAATGACCTGCTGACATTCAAAAATAATAATGAAACTTATACAGAAACTTTTGGCTTTGTAAAATAATAAAAGACAGGTACAAGAAGAATAATTTCAAATCTCAATGCAAAGCAAGATATTTATATAAAGTCAATCAGGAATGGTTGCTATAAAAAGTACTGTCACTTATGATATCAATGCTACAGGAAATTGGACTATTAAATGTAAAGATTGGAGCTGAAACACGGCCTATAAAGAGGCAAAAGGAAAAGAAATTCATAAAGAAGTTTGAAAAACCAGTATACTACAAACAATTGACAGCAAAAATCCATAGTAGTTTCGTGAACTATTTTTAGCCACAGAAGTTGAACAAGCCCTCAACTAGCAAAGTGAACCACAAGGACACCATGAGCAGATATGTGTTGGTTCTATTTCAAATTGTAAAATAACAGATGCAAACTGTTAGTCATAGTAATAAGACCA
>NW_026267516.1:93195-93869 GCF_000697945.3 Frankliniella occidentalis | reverse complement strand
TCTCGTAGTAACTGCAGTTTTGACTTACTCATTACTGGGCATGTGATGATCATTCTTGTTGACACTTTTGATGAGAACAAACAAGGGAAGGGCTTCCCGGGTGGAAAGGAGTACAGAAAAACTGCATTCGAAACTGTACTTGCCTAACTATGGTTGCGAAACTATAGTTATGTTTGTATTTTAACTGCAATGCTGGTTATAATCACGACTACATATATGCTCAAATAACAGTAAGAAATATAAATAAAACACACTTTTACTGCTCTCGCAACTACACTTGAGCATGCACCCCGGAATGTAAGTGGTACATTGAGTTGTTGCTGTAGTTTTAAAGCATATAAATTGACAATATGATTCGCTCTTTTAATTGTACTTCGTGAATTCAGTCCCTGTTACATTCCATATGCAAAAAATATAAAGTTAAAAAGAATTGTTATGACTGCTCTCGACTGTTACAGTACATTTGTGCGGTCAGTTTGCAGAACGACTGCTGTCTCTTTTATAGTAAACAGTCCTTCATAGTATGTTTTCCATGTTTTCCCCTGAACATTGCACTTAGTAAACAGACCGGGCAGTAAATTTACATACTTTAAGCACCCAGAAAATGTTTTGCAGCTAAAACCTGAAACAATCGTGTTCAAAAAGTAAATGAGACCAGACCATAGGCAAAGTTT
>NW_026267516.1:87209-87645 GCF_000697945.3 Frankliniella occidentalis | reverse complement strand
GATATCTCACGAAACACTGTTACGCTGCGACGCGCCTGGCGCACATATAGCTAGGATTGCGGCGCTGATACCCGAGACGAGTTAAGGAGAGGGTATAGGGGAACAGGATCTTCCGGGCCCAAAATTTGACGTACTCGAACCATTTGTCGGAGTCTTCTTACTCTTAAATTAGGGACAAAAAACTGCTGTTCGGTAACGGTTTTCATTGAAAATTTTTTTCAGATTGTTATGTAAAAATCAACGTTTCTAGGGACCCTTAAGCCCTAAAGAGGGTGTGGTTCGACCCTAAAGTGTGGTCTAAATATGACTCCCTTTACAATTCTGTGACATGAAGCCTTTTTTACTATTTAATAGACCATTTTGTCTCTTTCACGTTGTTTTCGCCAAGAAATGCGCCATACCGTCGAAACGGTACAAGATAGAGCAAAACGGATGA
>NW_026267516.1:84971-87159 GCF_000697945.3 Frankliniella occidentalis | reverse complement strand
CACTATAAGATGGGACCTGTTTGCGTGCAGTTGACCTTTGTGTATGCTTTTGGTGTGATTTTCCACTCTCACCAACAAGCGGAAAATCGTGGTAGTCGCCTTTCCCAAACAAAGCTGTCAGAGCTTGGATCTATATAGTTTTAATGGTATTTGGCGGTATTTGGTATTGTTCCAAAACTCTAAAAACCTAATAGACTTGACACCAGTCAAAAGGCATAAACGACGTGGGCAGCGTGTTTTTTAGGGTAAAGAAGAGTAGATCTGTCTGAAACTTTGAGCGCGGTTGCCGAAGTAGCGCTTTGGCTTTATGGCAGTTGGAGCTTCGCCGAGCCGCCGCTAGGGCCCACTTCCCGCCAAGTGATTCAAAGTGGTAGGCGGCGACGCGAGGCTACCTCACGGTGTGTTGGGCGCTATGAGAAATTACCAAGCCACCTTGACGCTGGTGGGCGAACCTGGTAGGTCGGACGGGGGATGTCGTCAGGAAAGTCATGCTTGCGATTGGTAGGTCTAGTCTTGCGAAATATTCAGCTCCACTCCAGAGATAGGTCAAATTTCAGGCGAATGCCTTCCCCCTTACGTAAACGCGTGCGTACGGTCGGTAGGTCTAGTCTCGCCAAATATTCAGCTCCACTCCTGAGGTAGGACAGATTTTGGGCGAATGTCTTCCCCCACACAAAGGGAAGCCTACTCCCGGAGGACCGCGTTGACCTACTGAGGGCAGCTTTCGGGCGTGTGCTTGCACCACCTCGCCAAAAGCCGAGTAGGTCAAAAATGAGTAGGGCCTGTGATATACACCCCTATGATATACACCCAGGGCTTCGAGAGCGCCGCAGAGGTGATCGACAACCAAGCGACGCTCGGCCGCGGCCGCATCGCATGAGCAGCCTCCAAGTGACCCTGAGCCACTCGCGCAAAGTGACGGCGAAGGAGTCCTTTGCGAGGCTGAGGGCGATCGCGGCGGCGGCGGCCATCTTGGAGGAGCACAGAACCCAGTGCCGCGCCCTCACCGTCCCTGAGTAGGCGTCTGCGCTGCGACATATCGCTAATGACGGCCACCCTCTGCAAGTATCGCCGTGTTCGCTGCCCCGTCGGGCTCCTGGGCACGCGGTCGCTGGCGGGCAGCGCGGTCTCCGACCTCAACGTGGACGAGACGAGCGAGTGACGAGTTCCTCAGCCGTGCCGCCCGGATGCGCGCCGTCACCCTGCTGAACGGCTTGCCTGGACCGCAGTCACGGGCGGCTCGTCTGGGCCCTGGCCAGGTCTGGATGGTCCACCGTGGAGTCGTCTGTCGCGAAGAACTTCTACGAGGCCCCCTAGCTGGTGCGGTCGCTACCATTGCTGCCGGCGCTTCGCCACCTGGAGGTCGGCTACTGAGCATCACCCCCATCACTGCCCCGGCCCTGCGCCGCCTGACCGTGCACAAGACGAGTGTACAGTCAACCGGCGACGTCGCCCGATGGGGTCTTGTCAAGCTCAGCGTCGATTTTTTTGAGAGTTTTGACCTGTAGGCATTGGTTTAACCTAGCATCACTCGTACTAGACGTTACAAAAACTGAGCATACGACCAACTGAGCGTTAATACATAAGCGGACACGCGCAGGGTCGAGGGCGTGCGCAGCAGCTCGTGCAGCTCGACTCCAGGCACCGCCAGGCGCAGCACGGGACACAAGCAGCAGTACGTCACTGCCGACGACCTACATCTCCGCCGTCGTCCACGAGCGGCCACGAGTCACCGTGGAACACAAGGGCCCCGATCCTCTTGCACACGAGGCGGCAGGTTAGGAGGAGGGAAGTCACGTCCACGTACTGCAAGCAGTTGCAGAACCGCGTCGTGACAGGCTGGGTGCCAAAAGTCGGACACGCGCAGGGTCGAGGGCGTGCGCAGCAGCTCCCGCAGCTCGACTCCAGGCACGCCGCTAGGCGCAGCACGGGACACAACGTTAACGTCTAGTTGAGCGAACTTTCGGATTAATAAACGCTCAGTTACACTAACGGTTAATTCGTCTAACGCTCAGTTGGGCTAACGCGCAGTAAGACTAACGCTCAGTTGGGCTAACGCGCAGTAAGACTAACGCTCACTTTTTTCAACGCCTTTTGGTCAAAACGCCTAAAAAAACCCACGCCGAGTATAGTATGACCCCGCCCGATGCCGTCCCGTCGAGCAGGCACACGGTGCGGCTGGCCTACC
>NW_026267516.1:83780-84921 GCF_000697945.3 Frankliniella occidentalis | reverse complement strand
GGCGTTGCGGAGGGGCCCTTGAAGGCACCCAGAGCTGCTGGGTTTGTGGTTTGTTAAGAGCGCCGCGGTGATGGGCGCCGTAGGTCGTTTCGACGTCGACGCGTGGACGTAACACGTTGCCCATCGAAGCCGGACGTCGTTCTTATATCATTCCTGCACATTGTCCCCGTTACTGGCGTTGCCCGAAGCGTGCGCCGTCTCCATGACGTCGGTCTCCTCTCTGGTCGAAACACACTATACATGCGGAGTGGAGAAGAGTGCGGACACGCAGCAAAACGGAGACTCATGAGAGCCCCCTGTCCCCTGTTTGCTCCGAGCGGGGAAGGGATACACAGTGGCGCACGTGCTCGCCCGACGCTGAGAAAAGTCCAAGGCCAGTGACGACCCCGAGTGAGTTCCACGCCCGGGCTGCGGCTGCAGTGAGTGCACCGACACACATCGTGTTCGTCGACCTGACCGACATGCACCTGCTGCTGCCGCGCGAAGACGCCGGGGTGAACAGCTGACTTAAACCACGACCGCGCCTGATGCCGCCGCGCACACGGGCATACTGTCATTGTCCCAGACACGGCACCCAAGGTGCTCGTGCTCGACGCGAGCGGCGGCGACCTGCAGGCTGCGGCCGTCGCAGGCGCTCAGCTCAAGAGGATCCACCTGGTGTCCGTGTCCACTGCCTCCGTCCTGACCGCTCGACGCGAGCGGCGGCGACCTGCAGTCGCTGTTCGGCGCTCTGCCCTTGCTGCAGGTTTATTTGTGCCCCCCCCCCCCTCTCTTTTCCCACCCATACCTTATCTCCTACAGCCGGGGCCGCCCGCGCGCCTCCTGGTCGCGGACTCGCCCGTGGCCGTGGTGCGGTCAAGCGGACTCGCGGGAATCCTCGCGAGACCGCGGACAACAACGAATTTTAGTCATTCCACATTGAGCAATCATAACAATTAAATCTTAACTTACATCCGAGTATGCGTATATTTGATAAAAATAAGTTCTGAATGCAGCTCAAAAATTGTAAAATTCTTTAATAAGATTGGAGCTGTGAGACCGGTTGATTTTAAGAGTAGTTATAGGGTAAGGGGCCCAGTAGTCGACAGTTTAAGAGCAAGGCTTTTCAAAAGTGCCTACAACGGAGCGTGGGTGTACGGTA
>NW_026267516.1:79519-81787 GCF_000697945.3 Frankliniella occidentalis | reverse complement strand
AAGTAAACGGGATTTCAACACAGAATTTAAGATTAATGTGCGATATAATTGGCGAAGCGGAGCTTGGCCCTCGTTCAAAGATACAGTACAAGTACACAGGTGCAATTACACAGGTGAGAGAAGTAGATCACAACACACTGGTATCACGACACAGAAACACTAGCACAGCACTGTAATCCAATGTAGGGCTTGACCGTTTAACGTCCACACACACACGCACGCGCCGAGTCGGGGGGGGACGGAGCCAGGGGGCCACGCGGACGCAAGTTTGGGCAAGATGACCGTACTCGTTGTCGGGGCTCAGACGACTGACTTCACTTGCGCGATCCGCGGGCCTCCTCCGGGTCCTCCTCGTCGCCGTGGTCCCAGGCTCCGCCCCTGGGGGGTCGCCGGGCGGTGGGGCCCGGCGGTCCTTCGGCCGCTCGGGGCCCGGAAACTTCCCTCCGAACACGCAATCCTCCCCCGGGTCCAGCCGAGCGATCCGCCGAAGTCATCCCTCCGGCCGTCCGAGCTGCTGCAGGTGGTGGAGGGGGGTCTCGGAGGCGGCGCGCCGGCCGACGGTGTCCTCGGCGGGGCTCGGAGCGGGCGGCGGGGGCGGGGCCTCGGGGAGGCTGGCGGGGGAGAGGATGCCAGCCTCGTCGGGGACCCGCGGGACGCGGTGCAGCGGGGCGACGGCGGCGTGGTGCGGCTGGGCGCAGCAACCAAAGCTGGGCCAGGATGGCGACGGCGACTTGGAGTCCGTGGTGGGCGCGGGCATCTCGATGATCGGCGGGGAAGGGGTTGAAGCGCCCCACCGCGGGCCGTGGTGGGGGCCGGCGGTGAGAGGTGGGGCGTCCACACGGTGAGAGGGGCGGACGCCGCCTCTCCCTCTCTCCTTTCTCCTCGCGAGCTGCCCGTCCGCACAGGCCGAGCCGCGGAGGCCGAGTCTTCGGTTATCACTTCACTCACAATTAATCCTAACTAGAGCTAAGGCGGCATGGCTTGTGGCGCGCCGGCACTGGCCCGTCCGAATGTCACTTGAATCACAGGGTATTCCAGGGACGAGCCAGGGGGCGCACCTCAGCGAGGGGGGGGGGGGGCGCAGCGTCCAGCAGCGCGCAGATGCTCGGACATGCCTATTAGCCACGGCGTGTTGCGACATGCACATGGAGCGGCCCGCCTTTGAAAGTCCAAGAACAGCTCAGAGACGCTCTCTCTCGCACCACCTCCGGCCCGGCCCCTTTTGTCTCAAAGGGGCGCGATGGGTTGTTTGCACATGTCAGCCGGAGCGACTGGGCCGGAGGTAAGCTATAAAAACTATGAGATATTGGGGGAGAGAGCGGCAATGAGGATGGCTGTCCTCGGACCCTCGTCAAGGAGCGGACACTCCCTGTGTTGCACTCGAGCGGCATGTGCGCAACACGTGATTTGTAGAAATCAAAGAAAGGCCGTGACGTTCGGCAGTGCCCGGGCGGATGCAGGGTCCCCAGAATTACCATCCATTCACGCAGTTTGCGGAATGTCGGATGAAAAAATGTTTCAAAAATAACGGGACCCTACATTACCCCCCCAGGTGAGATCAGATGAGATTAACGATCGAAGATTGAGCTCAGCTCACCCGATGGGTCCCCTCCCCCTGCCAAGCCGCATACTAATCCTAACAGGGTTGGCTTAAACTAAACACATGCACATTGACATTTATCAGGGTAAATACAAAAACCTACAGGATTTTTACACACAACAGGCACAAGCAAAGCAACACAACAAGAGGTAGATACACAGCAAGGAAGCAGGTGGGATTTGTACAACATTTCTACACAATTTACCAAAAGTCACAGATACATTACAATATTTACAGGGAGTCCTTGGTGAGGGGTCCCGCACCAACCACATCCTCTTCTTGGGGTGGGGGCGGGTGGGGTCGGAGTCCGTCGGCCCGTCGCTGTGGGTGCGCGCGGGGCGCTGATGGAGGGGGGAGGGCCCGCTCTGGCGGCAGGGCACTCGGTGGGAAGGGACGGCCCGCGGCCCGGACAGGCCTATCCGGGCGGGGCGCACCGCTGGGTCCCATGACCCCCCCATGGCCGCGCAGCGCGCAGCGACGTTGGCGCGTACTCGGCACGCCGTCTCACCAGGTACTCTTCGTGTCGGGCACGGGGGCGCCGCCATTCTCGGGTCGCCAGATGACCCTGGAGTTGGGGCGGCCCGCGCAGTGCGGCGACACGGTGGGTGCCGCCAGTTGCGCCCCTCACTTCGGCTCGTCCCGCGGCCCTGGTGGGCGGGGACGGGGGA
>NW_026267516.1:71903-73094 GCF_000697945.3 Frankliniella occidentalis | reverse complement strand
CATAACCTCTACTGTGAGATATTAGAACCCAAAGTCGCGAGGTGGGAAAAGCAGTTAGCCGTTTGTCTGCCCAGCTCAAAAAGATAGCCTTTTGTCTGCCACGCCCAAAAAGATAGCCTTTTGTCTGCAACGCCCAAAAAGATAGCCACTTGTACGTAGGGAGGGTCGAAATTATCATTTTTGGCTGGGTAAGTTTCTCATAACGTTGAAGAAACCGTTTAGAAACTCATGCCATGTGAGGTTATCACCATGTTAACGGAAACCACACAAAAACACACTGTACCTACTTTTCTTAGAGTTTGCAGACCGTTTGTCAGAAACCACGAGCAAACCGTTTTTCGTAACGCTGTGGAAACCGTTTGGAAACTCACTCTGGTGACAGTTATAACCGTGTTTCTGGAAACTCCTAAATAACTCTTTACCGCATGTTTCTCGGCTGTTTCCGGCGAGTTACAGCACCCTGTTTCTACAGGGTTATTGAAAACTCTGTAGAAACAGCCATATCCCGGTTTCTTCTTCATCCTTAAGAGTTTTCACGCCGTTTACGCCGATGAAACTGGCTGGAAACGTTCTGAAAACTCTGAAGAAACATGAAACTAGAGTTAACGTTTTCGCCAGGGCGAGCAGGGGTGTGCGGGCGCTTCCTGCTCTTTTGCCGATGAAAAATGGCTTCCCTGGAATGAAAAAAAGCTGTTAGAAAGTGAACACGTGTGTATCAAAGAGGACGCTTGTGAGATTGAATCTCTTGTGGGCGCATGGCCAACAGGACTAGGAAAACCATAAGACTAAAGCGCACGCTCTGATACACCCGGTACTGCTAAGGACTCAAGCAAAATAATGCAGATACTTACGGCAACCAGGCGTCATCAGGTGCTGGCGCACCGGCGGCGTGCACGGCATGCTGGGCATGCTCCACCACAACAGGCTCAGCTGCATGAACTTCCTCCTCCACAGCAGGCTCAGCTGCATGAACTTCCTCCTCAGCAGCAGGCTCAACAGGGACTTCCTCCACAGCAGGGACTACCTCCTCCACAGGCTCGGCGGGGACCAAGTCCACGAGGATGGGAAGGTCAAGTGCAAGGAGGGGTTCCACCGCCCCGGCGCCGGCGTGTTCCTCTTCATCAAACTGTGAAACAAAATACGGACGCATGAGTTAGCACAGTGCACGAACACGTCGTTGAACCGGGGGGG
>NW_026267516.1:69164-70300 GCF_000697945.3 Frankliniella occidentalis | reverse complement strand
AAAAGAAAGCTGCCGCGGTGGCTCCTCCCCACGCACCACAGGACTAGAGCGCCCCGCTGGGGATGGGGTGGGTAGAAACGAACAGTGGGGCCTCCTCCGAGCTGAACGACTGTAAGAGATAGGTCAAAAACACATTTTTAATCACAGATGTACAACCACGGCACTTGGCTGGGCCTCTCCCTGACTTGCGGCCCCATGCGCCTGTAAGCTCGTCGAGGTGCAATGGCAGAAGCAAAGTTAGTAACAGCTGACCCCCCCCCCCTCCCCTTTCCTCTCCCCCGCCCCTCACCACTGCCCTGGCTCCGACCAGGACACCGCTTGCTTCTCGACCTGGTCGGGCAGGCGGGCGCTGCCGAACGTGCTGCTGGCACACCACTCGCGCGCACACACACACACACACATGCGCGCGCGCGCCACAAATTTACACTCGCCCCCTGCTGAAGGACGGTCCCCCGGCGTAGCAACAGCACAGCGCGCGGCAACCGATAAAAAAAATAGCTTGAAACAATCAGCGCTGATGCTGTAGTTGGTGGTTGTGAACTACTGATAATTTAATGTCCACAGTTGCAGCTTGGATCTTTGCAGACCTTCTTCACAATCTTCCTTGTAGTCTTGCGAATGGTTGGAGTAGGAATGTCTTGATTTTCAACACCTTCAGTCTGGTTGGCTTAAGGTTTATCTTCAGATGTGATGTCTTGTTCTGGATCATTGTCAGTGGATGTCGTTTGAAGAGGTTGTTTCAAACTTGCTGTTGGTGGACGGGAAACTTCTAGTTTCTCTGGTTGCTGGTTTTGAATGACAGGAGGAGGAGGATTCCTTGGTTGCAGGATTTGACCTGATGGAACTTCTGTCAAGTATTTTCTGTTCCTGACAATTTGGTAACCATGTTGTGTTACCATACCATAGCTTCGGTCACCTCTAGCCGAGTGAGTAATGGTTGCGTATTGTCTTGCATCCTTCACTCACAAGGAGGCTTAGGCAAGTGTAAATTCCCGATCTTGTCTAAACTCGGTATATTTGTTTCTTATCTATATTGATGACGACTGGCGGTAGTAGTTTTTCCTGAGAGTCAATTTCTGGGGTACTTTAGGGGAGCAAATAATGGAAAAAATGTTGAATTTGGGCCAAAAATGACG
>NW_026267516.1:51605-68469 GCF_000697945.3 Frankliniella occidentalis | reverse complement strand
ATGTTGAATTTGGGCCAAAAATGACGGAAGGAGGTCTCAAATCGAAAAGTGGTAGAGGAACTACCCCCCCAAAACCACTCATTTTGAGTCGGAATACCACTTAAAATTTGTAGAAAAGTAGAAATTTGTATTTTTCGAAATTTTACGCTTTTATAGGGAGTTTCGACATATGACTCTCAGGAAAAAATTTGGTCGGCATTCGTCACCTACATACATAAGAAGCAAATATACCGAGTTTGGGCACGATCGGGAATTTACACTTGCCTAAGTCCCCTTGTCAGACTCTCACTTCTTCCAATATATATCTTCGTATTTTGTCTTGAGTGTTGCTCGGGACAAAATATTTGCCAAATAGTTGAATTTTGAAGGAATTTGTTCAACTCTGTACCAGAAGGGTACCAGCCTCATTCTGAATCGTTGCAGTGTAACTGGTAATTCACTAATTGGTTTGGTTTCCAGGATGGCCACTAAAGGCTTATGATCGGTTCTTACCGTAAATTGAGGTAGACCAATCAGGTAAATAGCAAATCTTGCTAATGCTAGTACAACTGCACACGCTTTTTTTTCAACCATGGAGTACCTCTGTTGGGTATCAGTGAAACTCACAGACATGAATGTGACAGGTTTCCAGACCTCTTGATGTGGGTCTCGTTGTTCTAATACTCCTCCGGCTCCATAGATACAGGCATCAGTGGTGACTCTGGTTGGCCGCTTTGGATCATACCAGGCCAGCACAGATGGAGATGACAGGATTTTCTTGATTGATAAGAAAGCTTCGTCATGGCTTTTGCCCTAGTTGTCCATGGAGTCTTCTTTGATGAGGTCTCTCAAAGGCTTGTTGATTTCTGCCAGGTTGGGGATGAACTTCATGTGATAGTTTACAGATCCAAGTAAACTTCTTAAACTTGTGACATCAGGTGGAATTGGCATTTCCAAGATGGGTTGGATTTTGGAGTGTAGTGGTCTCACTCCCTCTTCGCTGATATGATGACCAAGCATCCTGCAAGATTTAACTCTGATGTTGCACTTCGATTGATTCAATGTTAAATTGTGAGAAATTCCAAAGTGCCCAAAACAAATTGTACACTGTAACAAATAAGAACAAGCGTCATTTCAATGAGAAAGGTAACTGTGACCATCAGTAGCAGAGGGCATTGAACGGAAGAAATAGAGGTGTACTTACTGGGGCTAAGGATCCTAACCATCATCTTCATTTCCGGCCAGTACTGAAGTATGTCTTGGACTGTGCCGGGTGCCAAAATGCATACTGCAAACAGCAGTAGACACATTGTCAGCTGGATGAATCCAGCCAACTGGATAGTCTCTCTGTAAAGAGAGAAATATGTATACAGATTTTTGAAAATGGTGAGGTTAATGCAATTGGTCTGTAATTTTGAGGTTGTAGCATATCACCTTTCTTAAATAGTGGTTTAACAATTGTTCTTTTTAGTTTGTCCGGAAACACACCATTGATCATTGATAAGTTTATAATATGAGAAAGAGGCAGAGCGACCTCCTCCTTAACTATTTTAACAATTTTATTAGAGATTCCATCATCACCAAAAGATTTTTTTACTATTTAATTCACTAATAGCTTTTACTACCTATTCGTAGTTACATTCCCACCAGTAAATAGAGTTGGTAACTCCTTTTACATTCTTATGATCAAATTCTATCCTAGTGAGTCTCTCAGAAATTTTAGATGGGATCTCCAGAAAATATTCATTAAAAGCTTCAGTTATTTTATTACCATCGGTGCAGGGTCTCCCCTGTACCATTAGGGTATATCCCTTGAAGGAACCCGCTTGTTCCTCTTTCATGGAGTTAATGATTTTCCATGTCGATTTACTAACATTTTTGGAGTTTTTAATTATATTGTTATTTTTATTCTTAACAGAGCAATCTATTGCTTCCTTTAGTTTCCTTTTTTGTATGGTTATTTGTTTAAGGATGGAATCATTTCTTACATCTCCCTTATTCTCTCCATTCCATCTGATTAGGAAGTCAAACTTTCATGCTTATGAACATCTTTTGACCATACAGATAGAGCTTCTTGACTAGTTCTGTTCCTACATTTTGCCATTGAACATTGTATATTAAGATAATAGTTAAATGTATCTAAAAATACTGAAAAGGCTTCATTAACATTCACTGTTTGAAGTACTTTACACCAACTCTCCCCACTTAGAGCAGTTTTCAGGCTGTTTGTATTCTCTTCTGAGAGATTCCTAGTGTACACCGTTTTAGCTTTGCTGTTGGCTTTACTTAGTACAAATGTGATTGATAGAATAGCATGGTCCAAGAAGTTATTTTTATAATTAATATTCTTATTTACTATTAGCTAATGAAAGTTTGTACATATATTGTCTATGCAGGTATCATTATTTGACACGTTGTTCAATCTAGTGGCAATGTCAAATTCAGGTAGTACATTACATGCCTTTAGTAAATTATTAAGTTCCAAGCTCCTATTTGAAGTTGATAAAAAATCACAGTTAAAATCACCCAGCAGTAATACATGCTTTTTTACTGGATTACACTCTATTAATATTTCTTCCAAGACATTAATAAATTTTTTCCAATGATCTAGTTGTGACATAAGGCCGTTAGTTGATGGGGACCTATATATACATATCACTATAATCTTGGTTTTATAAATAGATATTTCAGTGGCTGATACCTCACAACAAAAATCACAGTTCATGTTCGTTATCACATTTATTTCTTTACTTACAAAATTTAGAGATGCTCTGATCAATAATAGAGTCCCTCCTCCCCTATGTTTCTTCCTACAGGAGTATGATAGCTTGTTATATCCATCCAGTACATAGGCTTCGATTTGTTCTTTATTTAGCCAATGCTCTGTTATTGCTAAGATATCTGGTTTTTCTTCTTCTATAATCTTCATTAAGACATTTCTCTTTGAGTTTACAGATCGAGCATTTAAGTACGTTACTCTGGGTTTTGGTTTTGGTTGTTGAATATGCTCGTCATGCTGCACAGGTTGGTGGGGTGCAGAAAACCTCTTAAGTTTAAACAATTTGTCATAGTTCTTTAAAAAACCTCTTCTTCTGTCTCAACGTATCGGGGAAAATTGTTGAATTCTTTAGCAATGAGGCACGATAGGAGTTCTTTACCGTGATCATTAAGGTGTATGCCATCATATCCATAATGTCTCTTTGAGAGATGTTGATTAATGTCAAGGTATTTGACCCTCTCGGGTACTGACATTTTATCTGTCTCTTCTTTGATTAGTTTTTCCAGATTGACATTATAGGCATCTACTTGTTGGTTTATATCAGGCCAGTCATATCTATGGGGTGCAGATAGTATAAGAATGTTTGTATGCAGTGCATGCGAGATCAAGTTTTTTCTGTCATCTTCACACATTTCTACTTGCATACATTTTCCCTGTCTAGATACTTTTATGTCATTGGTACCTGTGATAGAGATAAGATAGTCATCATCTGTAAGCTCAGATGTGATAAGGTTCAGATCATTACTTGCATGTTTAGTTTCGGCTCCCCCATCAGCATATTCACGAATCAGGGTATTATGTGGAGCTCTTCTTTGAATTCTATGTTGGAGCATGAGAGAAGGGCGCCCTGGAGAAGAAGCTTTACAGCCCTTGGACCCCGCTTTTGGACCTGGGAAACCAATAGGCTCTGGCCGCGTTCATTTCTCGCACACGGCGTTGAGTTCATGAGATTCCTGACTGTTTTCCCTATGGAACTGTCTTTTGCCCGACTTTCTGCGATCAAAATTGCGCTTATCAGAGCTGATCACTGAGCGCATTCGAGGTCGGCGGAGCCGGCGGCCGCCCTGGCTGCCAGCTGGTCTGGGCGGTTTCGCCCTGTTCGAGCTCGCAGCGCCCATATGTGTCGACCCAATGAGTTAAGATTTGGTACCTGGGGGTTTTCGAGCATGCTGATTTCATTTCCGGTGTCAGATTTTACTTCCGGGGTCATCCTAGGGGCGTTCCGGGGGAACACAAGGGTCAAGGTCCCCGATAACGCCCCTAGGATGACCCCGGAAGTAAAATCTGACACCGGAAATGAAATCAGCATGCTCGAAAACCCCCAGGGCGGCCGCCGGCTCCGCCGACCTCGAATGCGCTCAGTGATCGGCTCTGATAAGCGCAATTTTGATCGCAGAAAGTCGGGCAAAAGACAGTTCTATAGGGAAAACAGTCAGGAATCTCATGAACTCAACGCCGTGTGCGAGAAATAAACGCAGCCAGAGCCTATTGGTTTCCCAGGTCCAAAAGCGGGGTCCAGGGGCTGTAAAGCTTCTTCTCCAGGGCGCCCTTCTCTCATGGTTGGAGTGATCTTGCATGGCTATCACCGAGAATTATTACTTTAGTGGGTTCATTATTTATACTGGCTTTGAATCTCTTGTTCTTGGTACCCTTCCTGAAGTCATCTTTTTCTTCAGAGAGGGTGAGAACAATGATACGAATGTCCTCATTCATGAATGTTGATTTAAGCAGTTTCATTGTCCGACCCCATGGTATGTTATCAAGACCACTGCCAATCTTTGGAAGTACCAATTTCTTTAGGCCTAATTCTTTGCATTTGGCCGGAAGGGATTGGACTGTCTTCTTAAAATTATTCCACGTTGGCTTCTGGTGAGATTCATTCTTAGTGACTAAGTTTAGGATATATCTATCGCCCTGTTTGACTTCAACTACTTCACCAATATGTTGGATTTTTTTCCCTTAGGGGCTCAGTATCTACTTTAAATTGATCTTTTAGATGTTTAGCTAGTCCATCTGAAAGTTTTGCATCTTTAGCTATGCAATGTCCAATTGATGTCTTGCTATCTTTTTTGAGAATGTCACCCTTCAGCATCACAATGTTGTTTTTAGCAAAATTAGATTTTATCTTTGATTTGGTCCCTTTGCTGGGAGTAGGTTTTTCATTATGTGCTTTCTTATCAAGATCATCAGACTTCTTGACAGGTGTCCTGTCAGATTTGGACACGTGCATAGCAGAGGTTAGCTCATTGACCTTGCCACTGAGTTCGTCTACTTTCTTCACTAGGTAGTCTATTTTACTTGCCATGTCTTGAAGGATGTTGGTTGATATCATTGTTGAGAAGGAGCGAGCCTGGCTGAACGTATCATCTACATCTTCTTCAGAAACGACGTCGTGTTCAATGATGGACGTGTTGTGAATTTTGGATGTCCCGGTGACGAGGTTGATCGACATAACAGGCGGCGGCCGGCGGCCCCCAAGTGAGTTGTGTTCAATTTGAGCAAGTGAGTCAGTTGGCCTGCACCTTGCCGAGTCCGTCGGTACCAAATTTGTGGCGATCGCGCCCATAGGTCCGCCACAGAACCGTGGACAGTGCGGCGGGGCGGGGGTCCCGGGCGGCACAGCACCCTCTCAATTAGTACTGCTCTGAAGTTCACACATATCACACGCGGCCTCACACACATACTTATTTACACACCCACACACCAACTCACACACCTACTCCACACACCCACTCACACTACACACACACACCCACGCACACATTCACTCACACACCCACTCACACATTCACTCACACGCCCACTCACACATCTACTCACTCACCCATTCAAACATTCACTCACAAACCGACTCACACACCCACTCACACACTCACTCACACACCCATGCTCACACACACAAACACCTACACGCACATTCACTCACACATCCACTCATACACCCACTCACAAACCTATTCACCCACCCACTCATACACTCACTCACACACCCACTCTTACCCATACTCACACACCCACTTACTCACTCACACCCCCCCTCACACACTCACTCACATACTCACACACCCACACACACACCTACTCACCCATTTACTCCGGGCCTGCTTGGCCTGCCGGCGGCGATGGTCGGGCCGTCGGCCCTACCATTTCAGTTTCGCGATTTACTGAAGTGCATAATCAAATGAATAATGTGACCGGGAAATCTCTTTGCATATTCGAGTAAACTAAAGCGTCCGGCGGGCGGCCCTAGAAATTCGCTCCTTATGGCTAAAGACTGAAACCGGGCAACACCGTGACTACACCCCACCCTTCTGCTTTGCTTAAGAATTTAAAAAAATGAACCCGCGCAGTTTTAAGATTGTATATTGTTTGCCAAACAGTCTTAAAACTTGACTTTTTGCCATTGTTTTTTTTTAAATATATCTACCTCCAGGGTCGAAACAGCACAAGATACGGCAAATATCCGAGGGTAGTTTCTGATTCAGAATGAGTTGTTTTGCGGGGGTACTTGTGTGCTCTCGTAAATTTACAACTTAAATTATAATTTGACTTCACAAAATTGTTGTAAATTTACGACGGTATTTTTTAGTGTTGTGGCCCGAATGGTTCCGGAGATATGTGCATGCAAAGATGGCGATAAACCAATAAAATAGGAGAATATTTAATTAAATTTGCGCAAAATTACCTTCCAACCCTCTACGGGCAGCTAAAGGCAGTGCCTAACCTTATCTAGGGTTGCGAACAACTACACTTTAAAGTGCCAAAACCTTCCCTTGTCGACTACGAACTAGTTACTCGCCTTGCCGCATGAGCTACTCGCTCGAGGCCTGTTCCCCCTCCCCCTCCCCATTTACAGTTGAGCGGGGCGACGGGCGGGTAGTCGGGGTTCGCCGAGAGAGTGGAGAGGGGTGGGGTCGGTAGCGGTGAGACGGAGCGCTGCCTACTGTCGTCCACCACCGGCGACTCTTCTGCAGCCGTGCGGGCAAGCTTCAAGACTGCCGAAAAACCTTCTTCCTCTGCCTCTCTCGTCCTTTCACCTGTCATTGTGAGTCACGCTATTCCGCTGCTGCTTTCCGAGCTAGGCGGGGAGCATGGGAGGTGTGGTGCGGGCCCAGACGGGGTCCGTCGGGTCCGCACGGGCGGGTACGGGCGTGTAGAGGCGCTGGCAGACCGGACCGGGCAGGACACTGTAACCGAGAGCTCAATGGACTCGTGCAAAGCCAAATACCCGCCCCTCGCGCAGCTCTACTTTACATAGGGGACGATACAAGACACTTGCTCTCTCTCCTGGCGCTCTCTTTGACGCTTACGGCCCAGAACGGAATTTGAACGACTTCCTGGAGTTTTCGTTGTGTTCAAGATTTTATCCAAGTCATAAGGCATCTCGTTAAAAGGTGGCACCAATGCATCTTTTGCTATATTTAATTAATGCTTTTGATGCTTCGGGCGCATTCTCTCCGGACGTGTTCAGGTAGTGTCCACAAATTCAGATTAAGTTAAGTTGCCAAATCCAATAATTACACGTTTTCTCATTCCCCCTCCACCTTAAGATCGATAATTTCTTCGTAAGTCTGTGATTCTTGTAGAAACAAGCAGGCCCGCCTTTCCGACAAACGGAGTTACCAGCTCCGCTTCGCTGCGCCGGCAACTCCGTTCGGCAGGGGCCGGGCCTGCTTGGCCTGCCGGCGGCGAAGGCCCGACCATTTTAGTCTCCCGATTTACTGAAGAACATAACTAGCTAAAGGCAAAGGCCTTTTGCGGTCGTGATAAATTAGAATTTATTAAAAAAGAAATATCCCTGTCTCCATTTTGTGTTTATGGATTTGACAAATTCTAAGAATTCAAAAGGAAGAAATTGTGAAATTTTTCCTTAACGCTGTTGTATTTTGGATTTCAATTTCTTTGGCTGTAGCTGTGAATATGCCGTTAATAATTTGTCTGTGATGAAAATTGCAAGACCAAATTCTGATTTTGTTTTCAGTAAAATACGAAACTTTTGTAATACAACTTATTTATTTATAATATGGCAGTGTTACCAAGTGAAAGATATAGATTCATAGATTTAAGTCAATCCAAAAAAGAATTAAAAAGCATTTACAAATATAAAGACTAAAGCTATCTAGCCTAAAATTAATACATGCTATCAAAAGTAAGTCATTGTATTTATCTATTGACAAAAACAAGAGAACACTAAGCATGAACTAATAAAGTATTGTTAAATCAATAAACTAAGACATTAAAATTTAATAATACCAAGAACAGTGAACCTTTGACTACAATTGCTGCTATCAATTTACTTATAACGGAATTTCTTCGATCGACTCTCGTCTTCAAATGACGTCGATGGTTTCGATATGCTGAGATGTCAAGTTTGAAGACGAACTGCCTGCATCTAAAAGAGAATAGAAGTCAAGACTAAGGCAAATTCATTTTAAGATTTAAGTTATAGCACTACTTACTTGGATTTCCAAAACGGTCGCTGTTTTTAATTTGGTCAGTTTCACCTGCAAATATTAAACATAATTAGTTTTCAAATATTTCTTCAAGGTATGTAGAAGCAGAAATATCACTTACAATTAAACAATCTGATGTCTGCTTCACTTCTTTCTGCAGTTAGAATATCTAACGTAATTGCATCACTTGCAATGCCTCCTTGGGATACAAGATACCAAGGCTTCTTTGACTTGATATCGTCATTCATTTCTTGGCTGTCGACGTTAGCACTCGACGTTACCTGGATAATATTCATTTTCCTCGGAATTTTTTTGAATCCCATGGAAAATTCTAGTTGCCCTCGGAATCCGCGGAAATTCCTTTTCCGGGGATTCGTAATGTTACACAGCACACATGTTCCAAGGAGATTGCTTCCATGGAGGAAACGCATTTCACTGAGTGGTGGCAATTTCCACGTAACGTCTTAGTTTCATGGAAATTCCGTGAAAATGCAGGAAATTCCTCGGAAAACCCATCCTTGTACTCAAAGCACTGTTGGTCGGAAACCATTCTCAACTTCCATGAAAATTCATAACTTCACTGTTTGAAAATGCACATGCACGGAGAAAAGAATCATCGCTTTCTCATATCAAACTAGACTATTGAACTAACCAAAAAAGTAAATGAGGGGAATGAGTTAAAAATTGGTGAATTAGGAAGTTGGGATAAAAAAGATCGCATCCATTAACAGAGACTGTTGCTTTAGAGGTTATGTGATTGCATATAATTCAAAACTATTAGAAACGAGTCCTCGTAATTAGATCTGTCGTCGTTCCAGATTATTTTCTTCCTACAGAATGTCTGACTTTTACATATTTAGTCGGAACATAGTGCACATGCCAAAGTTCGACCTTTCTTTACGTCTGGCCCCCTGAACCAGATGATTTTACTAGCGAAACTAAGACTGCCACTTCGCCTGAGCTGGTGGTGGCGGTGAGCCGGCCTACCTAACCTGTAACAGAGCCCACCGCTCTTTGCTGCTGCCGCTGGCCGACGCGCGCAACTCGTGGAATGGAGTTTCGTTACATTCGTTTGTATATTCTTGTGAGCGTTCCCACCCATTTTTCCTACTCCACTTTTCCTAACCACTTAATGTCCTAAACTCATTCGTCCTAAATTTCGCATTCCTAATTATTTTTTCCTGTTTACCAATTTTCCAATTTTCCCAACCTAAATACGTGGGGTGGCCGATTCGCCTGAGCCGTGTAACCAGTACCATATATTGTGGGTATTATAGAAGTATTTTAGAATATTTTAGGTACTATGGAAGCTACAAGTTCTAGTGATACACTCCGAGTGTTCACAATTGCATAAGATTGCTGGGTGGAAAGATCTATAAACGAACTGTAGTCAGATATTCGGCTATGGTATTGAGTGCAGATCTTTAGATCGGGTTAACATAGGTTGACCTTTCTTAATTCCTTACATCAGTTGAGCTCAGTTTTTAATCTGTTTCTTAGTGTTAAAACGGTTTAAATGATGAAAACTTAAGTATTGTGTAAAAGCAGTGGGCCGAGTAGGAAGAACATTTAGGAAAAGTTTTTAGTCAAAATTGAGTAAAAGCGGTATAGGAATATAGTGCATTAGAAAGAACAGAGATAGGCAAAATGCGTTAAGGAAAACTGGATTAGGAATTTTGTACGAGAATCCTTGTGAGGACTACCCATGAGAGTGAGGATATCGATGATTTCTTTGATATCGTCGGCATTAATCTACACAGTAAGTAAAAGTCGGAGAACGGTTTTGAAAAGAAGAATCAGATTTTCGCAGAGACCCGTAGCACTTAACCACAAACATAACCTTAACATGCTACCGCAGTACGGTATTTTGTTTCAAAATTATTGATTCTTTAAGCCCTTTTGTCGGCATCAATGTAAGCTACCAATTTTGTGCTGTGTTCATTGATCTGGATCTCCATACAATCACAAGCAAGAAAATAATCATGTGTCACCAAAACCTAAGTGTGATATGCTACTTCCATGGAAGAAATTTCCAGGGACCACTAGCGATGCCATATTATTTCCATGGAACAATGCTTTCCCGTGGAATCACTGTTCCAAGGAAAATTTTACATGGATGTTACCAAATTACTCAAGGGGTTTGAACTCCATGGAATAATTTCCGGTGGAATTTTCAGCTGGGAATGGCAGCTATAGAATCTGTAAGGGAATTTCTCTCGAACAAGTTTAATCTCAGGGATTTTGGAATGGTCAGTAGTTACCTGGGTCTGCGAGTGGACATCAACCAATCTAAGGAGACTGTGTCACTCGACCAGACTGCATACATCATGGAAGTACGGCATGAAGAAATGCAACCCTGCAACTACTCCACTCTGTACCAGCCACCAACTTGAAAAGCCGGCAAACCCCTTGCCAGAGGGCTCTAAACCTTACCAACATTTTTTGGGACGTTTGATGTATATTGGAGTATTCATTCACTAGACCTGACATAATGCACAGCTTGTCTGTTCTAAGCCAATTCTCCAAAGGATATGCAGAAGAACATTCTACTGCCCTGAAGAGAGTCCTGCGTTATCTTGCGGCCACTGCAACCTTGAAGCTGACTTTGTCAGGTTCTCGCTCACACACTGGCTATGTCTAAAGCTTTAATTTATCTGTTTGTACATATTTTAGCTTTTAGCTTTTTTTTATTGCTGTTTGCAATTCTTTATAGTGTATTGTAGCTTTAATTTACTTTTTAGCAATGTTAAATTCATATCTTTATTGCATTTTTTGCTATTGACTGTAATTATTTTTGATTGATGTATAACTTCAATTTTTTCTAGCTCTAGCAATGTTTAAGAGTTTAAGCCATTACCTTATGTAGGGGTATTATGTTTGTTTGTATGTTGGAAACATTGGTCATAACCATAGGAATTCCTATCTTGTGTTTAAAGCTTATTGGCAACCCCTTTCGTGTTATTAGAAGTTTACTTGGTCAACTCAGTACAATAAAGATGTCACTACTCCCTCTGAAGGTCCTGTCGTCACTTGAACCACCACACACCATACGCTACGCTCTAATATTTTGTCACTCATTATAGATTCTGCGTAAGATATTGTGTAGAGTCAACAATTAACTGAGTCTTTTTAAAGCGGGCAGCTTATTTTACGTGTTTGCCATCCATTTACGTTGGTTTGCTCTTCTGATACAGTATTTCGTTTCTCAAGAAACCGAAGAAACTCTTCTTTACAGTAAGAGACTTCTTAATGAAGAGGATCAAAGAACGCAAGGGAGCTGAGAAACAGCTTTTTTGCTGCCTTTTTGGCCGATTTTTAGTGATATTATGGCTTTCACTCCCCATCCTTGCTGGTTTAAAATGCAGGGACTTGATAATCATATCCAGAAGGACCAGTTACGTCTCTGCACCAACTTTCAGAGTTTAAACCAGCAAGGGAGCTGAGAAATAGCCTTTTTACTGCCTTTTTGGTCGATTTTTAGGGACATTATGACTTTCACTCCTCATCCTTGCTAGTTTCGAGTCCAAGACCACCGTTACTGGTTTGTAGATGGCTACTTTGCTTTTGAACTGAATTTTTAAATTACCATCGATCTATAGTCGGAGGCGCCAAGCTGAGCCGTTTGTGGCCACAATTTTGAGGCCACAAGTAGGTCGGTGCAAGCGCCCAGGAAGTAAGCAACCCAACGCGCCCGCCCGCGGATGTCCGTAATCGACAATTTCCCTTTCTCCCGCATAATCCTCCGTTTCTTTCCTCAATGTCCGCAATCGACAGTCCAGCTGCACACACCCCCAGGTATGTCCGCAATCAACGTAAACTCGCACCCGCAGCTCAAATGCATAGGCAGGCGCTCACGGCGGTTCCGCAGCAGCACAACAGCATGGGCAGCACGATCCATGGAGGGAGAGCAGGAGCACTTATAATACCGAAAGCGTACGAATGCCGACTAACTCCGAAATTTTGTGTACTGTGAATACACACAAATAGTGAAGATTCACTGAATGTCGACTGAAAATTGAAGGTATTATTTCCATCGTGAGCCGTGAATACTTGAAGTATGTGCCCCCTCGGTCCGTCACAGCACGCACAACGTCTGATCACCCTCTTACTGTGTGCGTGAAGCTGAAACCTCTCTTTGCGGTTGGTTACATCTACCATGACAGGGCGAAGACGGCACACATACTTTCAAGAGGAACGGACGCAGAAGGCTGAACTTTCACTCACACGGTAGGGGGCCTACAGGACAGAGGCTTATTGTGAGCTTTGCAAGAAGACCTTCCAACTCAGCAGCTCTGGTGTCGGTGCCCTAACTAGCCACGTGGAAATCAGAACGAAGCATCGCAACTAACTACTGCAGATTGCGAAGACTCCTGACATTCGCATGTTCGCCACTCCACCACCAGTTTGGCGTGTGCCAAAGTTGCTCCAACGCCACCCGTTTTCGCGTGTTTACACTTTTTCGTTTTGTTCTTTTCACTCCCGGTTGAACAAAACCCGAAAACCGAAACGTGAAAAGGAGTCGGGGCTGCTCCTCCCGTGGCGACCCCGACTCTCTAGCCTCACAGTCACCTCTGCCTGCCCACCTGTTGGCGGTGTAAATAATTCCTCGGATAGGGTATTTCAATGGAGCGCTGCCCGGAACTAATAAGAACAAAAACGGATACAGAGAGCGGTGGTGGGGGCGGTTGCGCGGAGGAGCGGATGGCGGGAGGGGCTCCCAACCAACCGCCGCGCGCGCCCCCACCACCACCACTCTCTGTATCCGTTTTTGTTCTTCTTGGTTCCGGGCAGCGCTCCTGTTCCTCATTGTCAGAAATCCCGGGCTCAGCCGCCAACTGCCTTTGTGGCTAAGTATATTGCAGCAGCAGTGCCCCACATAAGACTACTCAAGAATGGGATCTTCATCTGTGCCACCTCCTCCTCCTGAAGTAAGTTTAGAAGTTTCGGTTGAGCGTAAGGGAGGGTTATCAATTCACTGTGTGGAGTTTCATTCCGTTTGTCTGCACAATAACTTGTAGGAATAAAGCATTGCGGTAAAGCTGAAATGCAGAAGAATGCAGGGAACAAGAAAACGGAAGTCCCATGTAAGAGCGTAGTGATTTCCTTCTTCTTCTTCCTCGCGTTCTTCTGCATTTTAGCTTTACCAGAATGCTTCATTGGAATAGAAATCTTAAAATTAAATATTTTCAGAGTACAATCGGAATAAAGATTCATCTCTATTAAAATATTTTGCTATATGTGTTTAATTGTTTAGGGTGTTTACGTTTGCAGAGCCTAATTTGTCCTTGCCTTCTTTTTCATGTTGTTTAGCAGACTAGTAGTGTGGGTCATAAGCAGGGTCAACCTATTCAAGAATTTGAATAAAGCATTCCGGTACAGCTGAAATGCAAAAGAATGCAAGGAACAAGAAAAAGGGAGTCACTATGTTAGAGCATAGCGATTTTCGTTTTCTTCTTCCCCGCATTCTTCTGCATATCATCTTTACCGGAATGCTTTATTAGGAGTGAGCCATTTATGCTTTTCGGAAGCGACGCCCTACATTAGACAACTCTGGAGTAGGATCTTTATCGGACAAAAGTTAGAAGGAGTGTATACAGAAATACGGCCTTTCGGCCTCCAAATTTGGCATCCTCACTGTATAGGGTACTCCGGGGCTCGGCTAGACCGGACGGGGAAGAACAAAAATCGCAGTACCCCGCTTCTCCCAGCGCCCGACCGGCCCGACGATTTTTGTTCTTCTCCTTCCGGTTCAGTCGAGCCCCGGAGTACCGTATTTGTCGGGAACTTATTGTCTGAGCGAGTAGCGAAGCCCATTACACCACGGAGCGAGAAAGTTTCATTCCGTTTGTCTGTTTGCCCGCACGATGACTCGACAAGGAATTGAGATAGCGATCTGGGAATTTCAGGATCGATACGATATGTATCTTAAAAATACAGATCGCGTTCAAAGAGGAGCAATCTAGCTCAAAAAATGACATGTCGACAAAACTTCCGTCCGTTTTCCTCTATCCTGTACCGTTTGGGTGCTAGGGGGCATTTTTTTTGCGAAAATAAGAACGATCTTATGGTGAATAAAGCATTCCGGTAAAGCTAAGATGCAGAAGAATGCGAGGAAAAAGAAAACGGAAATCACTATGCTTTTACATGGGACTTCCGTTTTCTTGTTCCCTGCATTCTTCTGCATTTCAGCTTTACCGGAATGCTTTATTAAATCGTTTAAAAGGCTTTATGTCGAACAAACTGTAGAAGGGTATGCTTAATCCTCAGACTTTGCGTCGGGCCACACCCTTCTTTGGATTCAAGGGTCCCAAGATTGCCTACTATCGCTAAAATGTTGATTTTCACATTTCAATCTGTCAAATTAGATCATTTAAGGAATATCTATCAGAAGTTTCATTTTCATAATTCGAAGGATGAAGTCACTTACTAATGCTGTGGGCATGTCAAATTTGGGGGCTGGCATGCCCCATTTCCGCTTACACTCCTATTAACTCGTCTTGGGTGTCAGCGCCGCAGGCCTAGCTATATGTGCGCCAGGCGCGTCGCAGCGTTAGAGTGTTTTCGTAGGTATCGCGAAGCCTGTTACGCGAGACGTGGTCGGGCGTGCATGTAGCTAGTTTTGTAAATAAATAAAAGATGCAGTATGATAACTTATATGCCCCTCGCTAACTCCCATTTCCTACTTGCATTTTTTTCAAATGTGAGCAAATAGGCTTTCCTTTCTTTTCTCAGGACTGGGGCCAGCTAGGGACCTGCCCTTTAGAGGGCCACTGGCAAAAATTAGTTTGGTTGAATCCGGGGACCACTTTTTGGGGGCCATGTACTATCGGGGCAGAAGCCTTCATGCATAAGTTTAGGTTTACTTTAAATTAGAGAAAGAAAAGAAAGTGTGTATCTTGCTCGTATATGTGACCTCGTAGTATGTGTGACGATAATAAAGTATGATATGAGTAATGACTGCTTCTGCACTACCAAACCAGTTGCTCATTCAAGGCCAATTCCTAAGTATGCGGCATGAAATGGGAAAACAAAAGTACTCAGATAATTACTATTCGCTTTACTTTTTATATACAATATGTAAGGAACACCATAGTTTTGACAAGACATAAAACAGCAATCAACATGTAATACTACTGCATATCAAGGTTTCAAAAATAAGGGTTCACTAAATCCGAAGTGAGCAATACAAAAGTTATTGGAGTACATTCTTTAAAATGATTGTACAAGACAAAATTAGTCAAACATGACAAGAAATACAATGCTTTACTGCATATCAAAACTCCACAAAAAACAATTCTATACAACCAGGATAAACTCATCCTTAGCAGATACTAAAGAAATATATAGAAAAAACGTTGCTACAAAACTCATCTTAGAAAATAGATGAATACAACAGTTCCTGGAAAATTATAATTTAAAATGATTGTACAAGACAAAATCAGTCAACCGTGATAAGAAATACAATGCATCACTGCATACTAACACTTCCCAAATAATAGGGTATTCCAATGGAGTGCGGAGCGGAAGTAAGAAGAACAAAAACGGAAGGTAGAAAGGCGCCCGCACTCCTCCCCGCCTGCTGCCCTCTCCTCCCCGGGCGCTCCCCCACTCCGTCTAGTAGAGGAGAGGGGGACGGCGCGGGCGCCTTTCCACCATCCGTTTTTGTTCTTCTTACTACCGCTCCGCGCTCCATTGGAATACCCTATTGCATTCATCAATTCATTTAATAATGTTATTCTTCTATGTATTCTATATATTATTAATTATCTTATTTCTAAAATTTGTTACCTCCACAAATCTCATGTATAATCTATGTAGCGTCCCTACAGGGCTAATGCCCTTGGACTTTCATAACAAATAAAAAAACCAAAAACCAAAAACAAATAACAATTCACTTTAACCAAGTGAACTCATCCTAAGCAGAAACTAAAGAAATATATAGAAAAAAGGTTGCCACAAAACCACGAATGCTACACTGATGCATTTGCATACATACCAAGCATTGGCTCTATTTGCTGTGAAATATTGGCACCTTTGACTAATCTGTAAGGGCTATTGTACGTCTCCTATTGACCGGTCACTCCTCTGCCATATGTGGTAGAACACACGTCTCATCATCAGTTTCCATGCAGTGTCAACAAGGTCGGAGAAGCAGTCATATTTGATGGATGCCTGCTTCTTCTGGTCCTTGTTGGCACCGCCTGTTTCAGAGGTGGGAAGATATTGGAATCACTTCAATACGGAACAAATAAGTTTCATTTACTGCTCCTTTTAAAGCTAGGCTCTTACAAGTTTTAAGCATTAGGTGATAACCATCCAGGAGCGCATCAATTTTCTTCCGATATAAGTCGCACGGAATGTAGCCACTTGAACGAGGACATCAAGACTGCTAGTTCAACTTGGCAGCCATCTGCAGGTGTCATAAAACCCTTCCTGAAGCCATTTAGAAGATCTTTTCCCGGAGGTGGATGAAGAGAGTTACAACTCATTACCAAGGACAAGGCAAGATTAGAATTGAAGTATTTCGATGTTTTTGACTTCTTGGTAGGAAGGGAACCTTAGGTTGTTGGCAGCGGTTTTTCACCAACTTTCACCTTCTGGGGGTTTATTCGCCATTTAGCCCCAATGCTGCCGGTAAAAATTCATCCGACAC
>NW_026267516.1:51145-51555 GCF_000697945.3 Frankliniella occidentalis | reverse complement strand
AAACTGTAGTGTTGACCGATCAGCTGCCAATTTAATGATAAGAGCAATAGTATAACTTCATGTTTTTCCACTTTTTGTTTCAAAAAATACAAGTTCAACATAAGTGATTCAACTATATTTAATTCTTGTTTGCACAGAACAAAAGTACCTGATGCATGTGATGCAATAACATGGCAAAAATAAAATCCAATGCAAAAGGTATTTAGCTAAAAAATTGACTTAAAAAAAGTGGGAAATCACTTATGTCAACAACAGACACTGTCAAAGACAAATCAATCAACAGAAAATAAATTGCTTGCAGTATATTGGAAGACACACCTTTTCCTGCCTGGATTCTTTTTAAGATCACTTAACCCATCAACCTGAGGAATTCTTGTCTTTCTCCTAAAACATGAAAATAAATGAGACAA
>NW_026267516.1:46371-50606 GCF_000697945.3 Frankliniella occidentalis | reverse complement strand
TTTAGGCTTTCGCACTTGTTGGAGGCGCCGGGAGCACACGCCTCGCTGGCACCGGAGGCGCAGGTGTCTGCCGGTCTCGGCCAGAGTCTCGGCGTGAACTCGGGGCGCTTTCTGTCGCCTCGAACAACTAGGGAGTCGGCCTCTTACTCATTTTCAACTAGTTGACGGCCTTGTTGAGGACGACGCTGGTGTGCGCGTGGCGCGCGTTCCGTCGCAAGCAAGGGCGATGTCCAGGCCGACCGGGTCGGGGCGGGCGAGGGGGGAGGCGGGCGTCAATGGGCTGCACTCTCTGCAGGGCCGCGCCTCCGCCCCCGCTGGGGCATGGGCAGGACCAGCCAGCCCAGCTGATCGACGACCCAGAGGAAAGGGAAGGCCCACCGCTAGCCGAAGAAAGGGACGCCGCCCCAATCTCCGTCATCAAGGCGTTATCGCGGAAAGCCACTCCGCATCGGCTCGTGGAATGTTGTGTCCCTCTTCCTTCAGGGCGGGCCTGGCCCGTCGGCTGGCCATGGAACTAGACGAGTCGGACATCCACATCGCTGCGCTGCAGGAGGTGCGGTGGCCCGGCACCGGCACATCTGCGGTGCGGACCCTGCCCGACCGGCCCCCCACCCACAAGATGTTCTACAGCGTTAACCTGGACCCCGAGCATCGGCTAGGCTGAGGGAGGACCTAGTCGGGGCCGTCATCGTGGAGGAGCAAGAAAGGCAGGACCGCGGCGCGCCACCGGACGGGGACAGGCTGTCCACTCTGTACCTCAGGGCGCGCCCCCACAACTTGTACCTCATCAACGCGCACGTCCCCACGGAGGACAAGTCCGCGGAGGAGAAGGACGCCTTCTACACCCTCCTCCGGGAAGCCCTGCGGACAGCCCCCCGGGACTCCGTCCCCCTCCTCCTCGGGGACTACAACGCACAGATAGGCCGCTACGCTGCACTGGAAGACGTGACGGGCCTCCATAGCCTACACCAAGAGTCAAACGATAACGGCAGGAGGCTCACAGACTTTGCGGTCAATCACAACCTGGTGGTGGCGTCGACCCGGCAGGAACGGACGGACATCCACAAAATCACCTGGTTCTCCAACGACCAGGTGACCAGGAACCAGATCGATCATGTGCTGGTTCCGCGCCGCTCCAGTGCCCTGGTGAACAACGTGACGTCACTGCCAAAAGCACACTTCAGCACCGATCACCAGCTGCTGTTGACAGTGATATCCGCCAAGGCGGACGCGGAGCTCTTCCGCCTCACCCGCAAGCTGCTCAAGAAGCCCTTCCAGGGGGCCGCCGGCCTCATCCGGGACGAGGAAGGCTCCCTCCTAACGGAACAGGACCAAATACTGGACCGGTGGAGGAGGCATCTCAACGATCTACTCAACGTCCCGGGGCCGGAGGACCCAATCATGCCACCCCTCGAAGAGGAGCAGAACAGCACGCCGATGGCCCCTCCCACTCTCTCCGAAATCAAGCACGCCATCGACACGCTGAAGAAGAAGTCAGCAGGCGTGGTGGACTGCATCACCGCCCCCCTTCTCCAACCTCTGCCTGGAGGGCGCGGTGGGGGAGCTCCATCAAGACCAGGAGCACCCGGAGCTGTTAGAGCGCCCCGCCATCCTCGCCTTCGCGGATGATCTCGCCGTGGCCGCCAACACCAAAGAAGAACTGGCGTTGTTCTGCGACGAGATCAACAGGAAAGCGGCGCGTTTCGGCCTCAAGCTGTCACCGAAGACCGAGTACATGGTCGTGTGCAGGAGGCCACAAGACCCGCAGCATGGCAATGAGCTGCGGGTGGGAGAGCACACCTTCAAGCGCGTGGCCTCCTTCAAGTACCTCGGGACGACGGTGACGGAAGACAACCGGCTGACCAAGGAGCTCCGCGACCGGGCGTTGGCAGGGATACGCAAATATCAGTCCCTCAATAACCACTTCAAGAGCCGCGTCGTCAGCACCGGCAGTCCCGGAGAACACAGCACTGCGGCGGGCCACGGGCCCCGTGTACCACGAGAGGCGAGGCGTGTGGGGGTTCCACAGCAACAAGGTGATCCGGGAGAGAACCAAGGTGCCCTCCATCATCAACTTCACCAAGAAAAATCGCCTCCAGTACATGGCACACGCCGTCCGTGGCTCGGCCCCGCCCGCCACCCGCACTATGCTGCAAACATCCCCGCACGCTAAACGCAGCCGGCCTTTGGGCTGGTATAGTGGATGACTTCATCATCGGCCCTTATTTCTGGCCAAATGTTGTGAACGCGGAGGGTTATGCCGACTTCACGCTTCACTGGGGGGCAATGAAGGCGCGTATCTATTGGGACACCATCCCCGGTCCGCAGGAGGGCGTGTTGGGGAGGATCAAATGAGACAGTATGTCCCAGCAGATCCCGCCGGCCCAGAGGTCTCTTCCCCTTTGCCGTGTCCTATGTCTCACCAAGGGCGGGGGTGTGACTGCAATTTTTTCTTTTACGGCGTGTTTGCGTCACTCCGGTAAGAATGTTTTTGGGCACTTTTTTTTCAAAAGCGGAGCCGTCAATTTATTTGGGGTAGAGAGTCAAAAGTGGATTGTCCCTCTTGAATTTCTCCTCGTCCCATATTGGCAAAATCCAGACATGGACACCTACTTTGTCGGTGGCAAACTGCCACACTCGCATAAACCATGGTGCCTTCAAAATGTTTATGGCGATGTTTGTCCATTGGAGTGGGTCAATCACTAGGGACCTCAGCCTCTGAGACGTCCCGGCCAAGGCTACCCATTCGGCAGGTCCAAGACCTCGCAGTATCATTCTTAAAATCTCGTCAGGGAGCTCCTCCGTGTTACGTCCGTCCATGGCGAGGGTCAGGGAGGGAATGATGAAGACCTCTGGGCCGGCGGGATCTGCTGGGACATACTGTCTCATTTGATCCTCCCCACCACGCCCTCCTGCGGACCGGGGATGGTGTCCCAATAGATACGCGCCTTCATTGCCCCCCAGTGTCGGAGAGGACGGCGACCCGGTGGAGGCCTTAAAGGTGTTACCCTGGTACTGGTCATGATGATGGGCTACCGCCGTCCTTGCCTGCCTGCTCGTACGCAAGCGGCTTTGCGCCCTCACCCTGCACCGGGACACAGGCTTTTCACCGGCTGCGCGTGCCCCTTGCTGCGCCTGGCGTGGTGCATCAGCGTCCTCCACGCCTGGTTTCCGTCGAGCGCGTGCCCAGCGTCGCGTTGAAAGCCTTGCTAACGACGGAGAAGGTTGATATTGTGGAAAATCATTCAGAAAGATGCCTTTGTTGGGGTCGGAGTGGGTGCGCGCGAGGCAGGCGCGGCGCCGGACGGAAGGCCCGACCAGCGTGGCTGTGCCGGCGGGCGTGGCGCTCGCCGTCCGCGTCCGCGACGGTTTCCGGATCATAGAATCCCCCCCTTTCTCCTTCTCAGCGTCCTCAATGACGGTGTCGGCGAGGTGCGCGCGGGCGCGGGGGTCGGCGGCGTCCCCGTGGCAGTCGGTCGGTGATGGCAGGGCTTACCGCTGCCGCGGTCTTCGCGGCCGCCCTCGCCAGGTGAGAGATTTAGCGCCCCCCACCCTGCGCGTTTCTCTCACTACGCTTCAACTGGTGACTCTCGGCTGCTCTCCCCTCCCCCACCTCCCGCTCTCAGCCGATGCGCTCCAAGCTCCAGGATGCCGCCCTCGCTGCTCGCCGCCGACGCCGTCCCCTTCGTGGTCCCCGAAGTCCAGCCGAACGTCCGGGGCCTTCCCTCCGGTCCGCTGGGGGGCTGCCGAAACAGACAAAGTCACCCCGTCGCCCGCCCGCGCGTAGGTGAGGGGGGCAGGGGCTGCGGGGGAGCAGCAGATTTCGGCAGGGGCGCTGCGGGCCCGTCCGTCGTCCTGTTCGTCCGCTCGGCCGCGTCCGGGACTCGGCGGGCGGCCGCCAGCTCCGTCAAGGTGGTCGGCTCCGGGAGGCCAGGCAGGCGGCCCGCGCGGCGCGCGGCCTCGGCTCGGTGGGGCGTGGCGTGGCGCAGCAGCTGGTGGTGCGCGCCTAGGCCATGCCGTGATCGCCATCCTGGTGGGGCCGCCGATGTCCACCGCGGGACGGACTGGGGGGCTGTGCAGGCGGTGGATGGGGGCAAGCCACAGGGGATCATCTTCCTGGTGTCTTGATTGCTTTTCCTAAATACTTAAGCTAGGGTGGCAAGGTTGGCGGGTGCGGGCCCCGGCTGATCGAACGGTGTTTAATGTCATCGCCAGGGCCGACCTCAAATGGAGGA
>NW_026267516.1:45708-46321 GCF_000697945.3 Frankliniella occidentalis | reverse complement strand
TACATACGAGAAGTTGCCTACCCACCAGGCGCTCCGAGGGCTATCACAGGCTAAACATGGCAGTTTCAGAACAGCGAACAAAGACAACAAAGCAGACAAAATAAAATTTGCCAGGCAGCGCGCTACCCCCTGGCGGGCCAACAGCGGCACCGCGGCACCCGGTAGTTCCCGGGCCGCCTCTACTTCCGGCCTACAAGGCCCCGCGCAGGAGGACGGTCTCTCAGCTAATGTGGGCGTTGTCCCCTCGATCATGGAACGATCGGCCGAGCGGTGTCTGTGCGGGTGTGGTTGGTTGCCTACCCCTGGGAGCCGGACTGGTCCAGGCTCGCCATGCCCGAGTATATCGCCGAGGACGTGGTGGTCACCACTCTGGAGGTCCCGGCGGGCCCAAACTCACTCTTCCAGGCGGCTGCGCTGGCTCTCCGCCCGCAAGACCCGTCGCACGCCCCCCACCGGGCCCGGCAGCTGCGGGCGGCTGTCGTTGACCACCTCAGATTGCATCAGGATCGGCACGCCGGGGGCTTCATTGCCCTGAGACGCCGGATGGACCCGACGGCTGACGAGGAGGATCCCGTCAGTGTGACGCTGGACCTGCTCTCGCGTCCTGACCCCC
>NW_026267516.1:45129-45431 GCF_000697945.3 Frankliniella occidentalis | reverse complement strand
TACCCTCATTTCAATTTTTACCGGCAAGATTCGGTTGTTGGCAGCGGTTTTTCACCAACTTTCACCTTTCTGGGGGTTTATTCGCCATTTAGGCCTTAATGCTGCCGGTAAAAATTTATCCGACACCTGAAATGGATAGTACTCATCAAGACGAATCCAGCGGTACCCTCATTCCAATTTTTACCGGCAAGATTCGGTTGTTGGCAGCGGTTTTTCACCAAATTTCACCTTTCGGGGGGTTTATTCGCCATTTAGGCCCCAATGCTGCCGGTAAAAATTCATCCGACACCTGAAATGGATAG
>NW_026267516.1:44424-45079 GCF_000697945.3 Frankliniella occidentalis | reverse complement strand
TGACTCTCAGGAAAAAATTTGGTCGGCATTCGTCATCTACATAGATAAGAAGCAAATATACCGAGTTTGGGCACGATCGGGAATTTACACTTGCCAAAGTCACCTTGTCAGTTTCACCTTCTTCTTGATTGATGAGGTCTGACATTTCCTGTGGCATTCCCTCTATGCGGGTTGTTAAAATCATTACAGATGTAGCTGTTAGCTATTTGACCAACTTTGTGGCACTGAAATCTTCTAGCTCAGTTTCCAATGCCAGTGTTCCTAGGCAGTGCATACAAACCGGTATGAGCCTGTATGTAGATTTCCTTTGCCACACCTTCCATATGGATGCACGACCAGTAAGGTGGGCAATATCAAGACGAAAGAAACTGATTGGTTAATACACCTCAGCATCATCATCTATACGTAGGGGTACGTGCAGCAGCCCGTAGTGGCTGAGCGTTTGTCAGTGTGCTAAAATTCTCAAAGGTAACGTCTAAATTAATATAGTAAAGTAGTAAGGTATCAACAATACTATACAACTGCGCTCCCACTGACTGACTCACTCATTGACACTCATTTCAACAATACTATACAACTGCGCTCCCACTGACTGACTCACTCATTGATATAAATGTTTGGCAACAACCACAACTGCTACAAAAACGTACCATAA
>NW_026267516.1:42539-44230 GCF_000697945.3 Frankliniella occidentalis | reverse complement strand
TCCTTGCATAACTTTAATTTCTCTTCAATTTTCTTGATTGCTGTTTCTTCCTCTTCTATTTTTTGATCTATTTCTTCTATTTCTGTTGTTTCCATTTCAACCTCTTCCTGGTTTTTTTCCACATCTATCTTCTTAATTTCTGCTTCTAATTTCTCTATTTCAGTGTTCATTTCATTCTGGTCACATTCTTTTTCTGTCACACTTTCTTCCGCTTCTGACTCAGAGTCTGTTAAAGCCATTTCTGCAGCTAGCTTTTTGGCTAGATAGCTCGCACTTTGTTTTTCTTCTTGGTCACTTTCACTCGAGAGGAAATCTCTTGAGACTAATAGTGGTGGTTTAAATCCTTCTATCATCTCTTGGATTGAGAGTGGGAATCCCGTATATTGGTCTAAATCATCCTCATTCCAATCTGATTCCATTTTTTGTGATGTGGTTGGAGAACACATGGATGACTCCTTTGGAAGGATAGGGAATGCCACACATCCAGACTCTTTGATTGTTACCATTTTTTGTGATGTGGTTGGAGAACACATGGATGACTCCTTTGGAAGGATAGGGAATGCCACACCGTCGGTTGGCTTTTTCTGTCCCAGAGGGACAGCTATAATTTCTTTTGGCATGTTCAGCCTTGTCTTATTGTACGCTTGGGCTACTGTCCTCCTCAGGGATGATGCTTTCCTCTTCTTTGAGAGGTTTGGGTCTGTCCTGGTTTCAATCACTTTTGCTCTCTTGATGGCCATGGTTTCCTTTTCATTACTTAAAGATCTTTTCACTCGGTTTAGTACATTATTTAGCTTGTTTGCATCAATTTCTTGGGTCTGAGGGGCTCTCTTAGCTGGCCTCTTTGCTTCGATGACCTCTCTGACTTCCCTTACTTTTGGAACCACTATTTTTAAATTCCTAAACGTTTCCTTTTTATCGGGTACTTGCTCCATTTTGAAGATTTCGGTAAAATATCCGTTGAATCTTTATCACTGGTGCCTTTGCTTTTAAGTTAATCGGGTGACCGTTAGAAATACCGTTAAACCGTTAGGCTTATAATAGCGTCAGTAGCCTTCTTTTGTTTTAAGCCTACCCGTTGCTTAGCGACCTACCCGATTGCTTAGCAACCGGTTAGTACCCGGTACCCGCTACCCTAGTGACCGGTTTTTGGTTTGAATTTCTCGCGCCGCTCGATGATCGAGTTCGAGTTTCGAGTGCTAAGATGGTTGCGCTCATACCGTAAACAACAACCAAGCGCTAGCGATGTTGTTGTTGTTGTCGTCGGCTTCGTCTGGACATCTTGCTAGCCGGTCTATGTGAACTATTAGCTTTTTGTCGGGATTGTCTATCCTTTCTACCCTCGCATTACAGTCATTTACTATGTTTGTAACCACGTAAGGCTCTTCCCACCTAGAAATTAGCTTAGCTGAGATGCCTTTTATTTTCCTGGGGTAATACAAGTAGACCTTGTCCCCTGCTTTGAATGGTGAAAGCGTTGCATTCCTGTCATAGTAAGCCTTCATTCTGTTTGCAGCCTTTCTGCTCATGTGTGCAACTACTTCGTGGATATCCTGCATTGTTTTTCTAACCCAATTTGGGTAGAGTTTGCTCATGGGCTCCTCTTTTGGTGGAGGACCTCTATCCATGTCTAGTGGTGTCCTCATAGCAGCTCTAAACATAACCTCATAAGGTGAGAATTTGTGTGATGA
>NW_026267516.1:40755-42489 GCF_000697945.3 Frankliniella occidentalis | reverse complement strand
CCCACGCCGAGGAGGCGCGCCGCAGCCAACACCACCGCAGCCGCCCTCACGGCTTTCCACAGGGCGGACCGGGCGCCCTACGCAGCTGACCGTTTGAGGGCGGCCCGGACCGCGCAGCGCGCGGCCCGACTCCAACACGAGGAGGAGGCCCGCGGCCGCTTCTTCGCCACCATTGAGGACACCAGGCCGGTGGCGAGGATGCACGTCCTGTTCCGCCACCTGCGCGTGGCGAAGCGCCAGCCGCAGGCCGCCCGGGCAGATGGGCCCACACTCCGTGACTGGCAGCAGGCGGCGGACGGCCTCGAGGTGGGCGAGCCGGTGCCGATCCTGGCGAAGCAGGTGGACCCTGCGGCGCCAGCTCCAACAGCCGCGCAACTTCGGGCCTACTCGAAGTCTCTCTCGACCAACACGGCGGCAGGGCCCGACGGCCTTCCTGGAGAGCTGTTCCGCCACGCACCTCCCGTTTCTTCGAGCTCCTGGAGGCGGTGGTTGGACCGGCCTGGGACTCAGGGACCTTCCCGGTCAATGGGTGACTTCGGTGCAGCAGCCCATCCCCAAGGTGGCGCGCCCGCGCGGACTGTCGGCGACTACCGGATGCTCACCCTGGGGAACGTGCTTTACAAACTACTTGCTAAACACCTGCACGCCCTCCTTACAGCTGCCCTGCCTGCTCTCCCTCTCTACCAGGCTGGTTTCCAGGCTCAACGAGGCACATACGACCACATCATGCTCCTGCGGAGGGTTCTCGACGAGCGTTGGAGGGCAGGGGATGGGGTGCACATCCTCGCCCTGGACATCCGCTCCGCCTTCCCCTCCACCAAGCGCCGGGAGCTCGCGGCGGTGCTGCTCGCCGAGGGCCTCAGCCCCTTCCTACTGAACCGTGTGACGTCACTGGCCCTGACCGACCACACGTCTATCAGGTGGTTCGCGGCCCGCACCGGGGTCGTCAGGACGGCGTTGGGGGTGAAGCAGGGATGTACGGTGGCACCGCTGCTTTTCACCCGCGCCCTTCACTGGGTGGTCAGGGTGGCCGTCCAGGACCTGGTCCGCTTTCACCTGGACCTCGCGGCGCCCGGATTCACGCCTCTACTCATAGCCTACGCGGACGACCTGCTGGTGGCGGCGATCGATCTGCAGGACCTCCACGACTTCTTGGCCAGGTTTGCGGAGGCGGCCCGGCTGATGGGCCTGGAGTTGAATTTAGCGAAATGTGAATACCTTGTCCGCACCCCTTACCCCGAGCCAGGCCTGCGGCTGCCCCGGCCCTTCCACATCGCCGGGTATGAGATCCAGCAGGTCGACAAGTTGCTCTACCTCGGAGCCCTGATCACCGCCGGCCTTGACAGACGCGGCACGGCGTACCAGCGCATCGTGAAGGCCAGGCGTGCAGTCGCCGCTTTGCAGCCCTTGCTCCAACGACACCCCCTGCCGCCAAAGGTGGTCGCCAGGATCTGGTGAACGGCCATACTCCCATCAATCAGCTATGCCCACGCCACGGTGGCGACCACCAAGGCCACCAGGACGACGCTCCGCCGACAGGCCGCGGTCATAGTGGCGGGACTCATGGCGCTCGCCAGACGCGACCCCAGGCGCCGGGCTCGACTTCGGGGCGTCGACAGGACACGAGGATCCATCACTAGGGCGATCAGGGGCTGCCGGGTGCGCTACTGGGCGCACATACCAGGTGGCTGATTAACCCCGCGCACTTCTGTAGTTAGACTGTACCGCACGCAG
>NW_026267516.1:38694-39789 GCF_000697945.3 Frankliniella occidentalis | reverse complement strand
TATCTATCTATCTATCTATCTATCTATCTATCTATCTATCTATCTATCTATTTATTTGTTTGAACACCCCAAGAGCAAGCTCCATTAGGGGACAATACACATAAATTGATGTGGCAGGCAATATGAAATATGAAATACATGATGATATGGTTGAAGACCTAGAAAACCTCCGGTTATGGTTTCATAATAATAAGCTAAGTTTAAATCTTAGTAAAACAAACTATGTAATTTTTAAGAGAGCACTCTGGATAATACCACAGAAAAATATAGAAATCAATGGACCAGAAATTAAAAGGGTCTCCTCTGTTAAGTCCCTAGGACTGACTATAGATGAACATATGAACTGGAATGAGCATACAAACAAAATGCTACCGAAATTAAAAGCTACAGCAAGACTAGTATATCGTCTCAGAAAGATTTTGAGTACTGATCAATTAAAGCAACTCTATTATGCATACTTTCACTCTCATATGAGCTACTTGAGCTCATTCTGGGGTGTGGCAAACAGCAACAATATGAAAAAAATCTCAGTTCTGCAGAATGGCATTTTAAAAACAATTATAGGAGTAAACAGAAGATTTAGTACAAAATTACTATACTCCAAGATCAATGTCATTCCCCTAGAAGTCCTGATAAAAGTTACTCTGTCCACAATAATCTTCAATCATTTAACTAATAGGAAGCGCCTAAATACTGAACTTCGAACGAATAGCCAAGTGCACTCCTATAGTACAAGAACTGCTACGAATCTTGCGATACCACCTATCTTAACATCCCACTATGGAGTCAAGAGTGTCCTCTACAATGCAATTTCATTGTATAACCTGCTTCCTGAGATTATTAGAATGGCAAGCACTACGGCTAGTTTCAAAAAACAAACTAAGGAATTCTTTTTGCAAATGTACTTCAGTAATATCTATAATGCTTAACTAATCTGTCTCTCCCTTACCTCTCTTTTCCAATTGTAAAAAAACAAAAAAAAAACAAAAAATCGAAATCTATATGTCAAACTAATTTTTATTTAGATATTAATCTCCTTATTTAATTTTGCAACATGCACCATATGTATTCTGTCACTCACTATTACCTTATTAT
>NW_026267516.1:37725-38570 GCF_000697945.3 Frankliniella occidentalis | reverse complement strand
AGAGAGAGAGAGAGATCTGTCATATAATAGAGACCAATCAACTTTTGCAAACAAATAACAATTACTATCATTTCTAAAAATTGAATTATATGGATATCACAAACAGATGGAAGTAAATTATTATTGAATAATAAAAAAAAGATAAACTACAAGGACACAACATTACTGCTGCTGAAAGAGGTTGAGTTTCTCATCAGAGTAAGAATGAAAGGTACTAAATTAACCATCTATTGAAACACACACCTCCATTTACTTTAAGGAACCCCATAGAGGAATAACATTGAAGAACATTTAACAGATGTCGACACATTCATCTGAGACAAAGAGACAAACAAATAAGCACTCTGGCTTCCTTAAGTGAGACTTAACAAAATAATGTTCTGGAGAAGGACATTGAATTTTTACAGGTCTATTCACTACGTCACTACTACAATTGGATAACATACATACATAGCCTATTTAAAAGGCTTAAAAGTTGAGGAGGAAAAGCAAAGCCTTTAGGAGAGGTTTGCACTCTTCACTCATCCCAAGACAAACAATTTAGATTGTTATAGGCAAGACACAAACTGGAAAGCTCTTCAAATTTTTTAAAGAGATTATTTTTATTTATTTGTTTGAACACCCCAAGAGCAAGCTCCATTAGGGGACAATACACATAAATTGATGTGGCAGGCAAGTGGTTAATTGTTATTACACATATGAAAGATAATTACTTCAAAAAATGTGTCAACTATACCTGTGTACATTTTCTGGTAGGGTAAGGGGCCCAGTAGTCGACAGTTTAAGAGCAAGGCTTTTCAAAAGTGCCTACAACGGAGCGTGGGTGTACGGTAGCGTCAAGGAAA
>NW_026267516.1:33817-37675 GCF_000697945.3 Frankliniella occidentalis | reverse complement strand
AGACACAAACTGGAAAGCTCTTCAAATTTTTTAAAGAGGTCCAAAGTCTGGATAGAAACATTGCAACTCAAAGCAGAAGTCTACAAAATGTCGTGGCAATTAGTTCTAAAAGAAATGAACTTCACAAACTCAAGGCTTTACATGCACCACCAGAATGGTTAGAAATAAAATAAAAATATTGGGCTATAACAATCAATTGCACGGAGGGGAGTGAGCAAAGGAAATGTATTTTTAGTAAGAGTAAGGTCAGTACATTCATACAAAGCTTAACATAATGTTATTAGAGTTTGTCACACACACATCATTCTATTGCCATTGAATGATTTTCAACTATAGTTGAATGTGTACTCAATTAATAAACAAAACCCACATACACAAGCAGGTATCTGCTTTTATAGTTGACACGCTGCAAACCATACCAGGCGAGTGTCAGTGATAAGTCAAAATAACTGCCTGCCTGATACAGAAAATTTAGTCTATAATTCACAAATGAAAATCCCTACTACTTGCCGATACAAACAATCAGACTCACTAGTTGAAAAGACAAATGAATGACTCTTAGGAGTACGAAAAGCTTGCTTCAGAATATTTCATACAACAAAACATTAAATTCAAATTACCAGAGGCTATAAAGCAATTAATAAACAAAAGAGAGGATTTACAAAATCACATTGAGTTGCTGTATAGCTGGCACAAAAGTAATGCACAAGCACAAACCCCTTCACGCAATTTCTTTAATCTAAGTCTTGATCCAGGGAGTTGGTGACTTGTTCGACATGCAGATTTCTTCAACTTCGCAACTGATGCCTGGAGGATGAAAAAGACAACAAATAGATATCAAATAAGGTCGGGAACAGACAATAATAAGCTCACTTATTTATATAAGTACAAGCAGAAGGTTAGTGAGTGTGATGTGATACATACCCAAGCTCTCCTTTCTAGAAAAACTGCCACTACAAAATCCAAATGCGAAGGTGGAGTGAGCCGTTAGGGATGGCCAGGACACAGACACTCAACAGATGATTCTTGGTAAACCTATGAGTAATAAAATGAAGACAAAAACAAAACAAAAACAGCAAAGCAGACAAAATTAAATTTGCCAAGAAAATAAAAAATAGTTTGTGAATGAGGAAATGTGGATTGCGACAAGCATTTACCAACACCTCCAATCCTCACGATGTATAAGATACTGCAACAAGACACCAAATCCACAAAGCCGATTGGAGCCATACTAAACCAGCATTTACACCCCGTCAGTGTCATCTGCAACACTTGGTATCAAATGAATAGAGTGTCACAGGTTTTAATAGTCTAACTAATTGATGCTTATTCACTATGGATTTTAGATAACAGTTCACAAATCAGTAAACAACTTTTACACATAAACAGTAAAAATCTTGAAGCAAAATGACATGCAAACAATTTAACAGGAAGATAAATACTCACCTCAAACTGCAGCAGCACACGCCTTGAAGTCAACACCAACATAATTAATCCTGTCAAAATTCAGTCGCCGATACTTTGATAGGGACCTGCAGACAAAACAATGAGCAGGAGTTAAAGAGTACACGCGTTTTGTTTTCTTGAAAAATAGAAGTGTATGTGATAGATAATAATAAAATTTAGGTACTTACATATCATAGCTGCTGGCTGCTGTGTATGGATGCCAAGCTGGACTCCAACTATATGCTGACAATTACTTGAGGTAAGGTTGTGATGAAGAGGTTCCTGCCCTGATTCTGCACAATGAGCAATGAAAGCTGGACGTGGGGCGTTGCGGAGATTGCCACTCCAACAGCGTACCTGAAACCACAAACAACCCTAATTAGCATACAGAGTGATATATCAAAATGAAAAATTAAAGGAAAGTTGCCACAGCTATTCAAATTTAACACTTAAGGAGACATTAACAAATCAAGCAGGAATGTAAAGAGCAACTAAAATTTTAACAAAAGCAGTACTGTAAAAAAAATGAAGGGACAAAGAGCCAAGTAGGAAAGGGAGCGAAGACGCTTGCTCAAAGGAAGCATAAGCGATGGCTAAAACCAAAGGCATATCGGTGCGAGCAGAAAGAAAATTGGAATCCAATGTGACAAAGCGGGGTTATGAAGACTCAAAACCACAATTTGCAAACGAGCAGACAAAAAAAGGGCGAATTCCAGGTGGAGGGGACTTACACTGTCAACGTGTAGAATCGAAGAAACACAGTGACACCGAAACTATGGCAATAAACACCAAATGTGAAAATATTGTTTTGAAAGCGTGATAAGAATGACGCTCGCTTGAGTCTTATCCGCAGTTGCTGTGGCCATAACGTATCGTCGTGCGTCTAAACACCTCTCCAGACGCTTCGGCTTCGGAGCTAAGGGTATTTCCTGGGTATTTCCAGACGTTTGTGACAAGGCGTATCGCCATCAGAACGTCCCAGCTGTTTTGTTTTGTTTCCTTTCGATCCAATGATTCAATCAGTGATTCTTGTGTTTTTTAGAAGTATATTGTAAAAAAAATCAGTGTGAGAGCTTGAAAGTACGAAGAAAAGTACAAGTTTACTGTTGTTTTGAAGTTTTCCTGGCAATGACGGCCGATTTTTTCCGGTGCTACTTATCGTCTGTGCCAAGAAAAGTACTGAGAACAAAGTATAAACCCCCCGTGTAGTGCAGCAAAAATTACTTTCGAGTGGCCTGAGTTGTTGTCCTTCTTGATGACTCAGGATCCTCAGGAAAAGGAAAAGGCTGTGCAATGCTTTTCTGTCCTGGTGAGTGAAACAAAATATATGTCCCCCCCCCACACACATTCTCAGCTTTCCTGTAACTTTGAATCCGTTTAATAACACCAGTACCATTCCAAGTATATTTCCTTTGATCGATTCACTTAGCATTGGCTTTTCTCCTGCTGGAGCTATTGTTACATTTTGCCTTCTCTCTGCAGCAAGTATACTGCATACGATTAAAAGATTATTGCATTATTTTGCAATGATTTTCTCCCTATGCTTTTTACCACAATTTTCTTTTTTGCAATAAAAAGTTATCATGCCTTTAGGCATGGGAGTCACAAAACATAGTTACCGCATATTTTTGTACTGTAGGCAACCCACAGCCTCCCCCCCTCCCCCCCTCCGGTCAGGCGGACCTAAAACACTAAAACCAAGCCTGGTATTTTTGCTAGTGTACAATGAGTTTTGGAGTGGGGTACCCCTCGATACCAACAGCTGGATCATTTCGAGGTTCCGAGTGTTTGTGAGTTTCTCCTTGACTGAAGACGGGAGATACAGTGTAGATGAGCGCAACGTGAACTGTGAAAGGCATCAATGTTGCCCACGGAAACAAATTACATGGTGAACAAAAAGTATGTAACCATTTCAGTTTGGAGGTAACGAAACAATGTCCAAATGAAAGCAGTACATCAGAACCAGTAGGGTCATGCAAAGCACACAGTTAAAGAAATAGGCCCACGCGTTGAAGAAAGCGCGTATTAACAAATTAAAATGTATCAGAGTCAAAATTTACGCAACAAAACCTAGGGGAAAATGTCACATCGGAGAGCCATGGTCTTACCTCAGTTGCACTCGGTTTAACAGCTTCAAACCGAGTGTTCGGGAGCAAAGGCCTCTGCTGCAAGATCTATAAGCTGTACTTTGAAAAAATATTGTCACTTCTCGTTAACACAAGCAGGTGCGATAAAGGCAATTTGACGGCTTATGACTATAAATTCCCTGTTTGCTGGACTGGCAGAACATCCTTCCATTATATTCTTCAGGGAGCCTGCTCGTCTCAGTGCAGTTCATGGCAATACTCAGCAAGTCAGTTACTCACCTTTCATTTTCGTATTCCTGATGGTTTTGAAGTCTCTTGCTTATTA
>NW_026267516.1:28273-29787 GCF_000697945.3 Frankliniella occidentalis | reverse complement strand
AGGCACAATAGCGGATTCGTACCCACACTGTTAAATTTCTACAAAGCAATAATGTAGTATAGGTACAGACAAATTTCTATCTAATGGAGATGTTCACAAGGAAACATTGAACGTAGATGACAAAAATGCTTCTCCCTTTTTAGAGTGCTGGGCGTCTTCTTGTGAACGCCTGATGTAACACTAAGGGCACCTATCGGCGGATGACACACCGGCGCTGCCGGAGGGTGCGCAGGCGGCCAGACGCAAACGAGAACGCCAGTGGCAAATGGCGACTGCCCCTCCTTGCACCCCCATACCCCATACGTATACTCAAAGTTTCTCCTGTTTCTGCCTCTTTTCCTTTTTTCCTCCCCTCTTTTCTCTCCTTCCTCCTCTTTCTCCTTCTCTCCTCTCCTTCCTCTTTCTCCCCTTTCTCTCCCTCTCATGTACCTACCTTGTATAGATTTGTACCTGTGCGCGTGCATCGCTTGGACCATAGTTTGGGCACCACTGACCCTATCTTTCCTTCCACTCTCCGAATTATCATCTAAAATCAAGCAATATGGTTCACCTTGGCAACAGTACTATTGGGAGAGTAAACACTGCTGTGTATCTGGGTCTGCATCTCGACTCCAGTCTATCAGGGAATTACCATGTAGATTGCATTATCAAAACAATTTCTCCAGTTCTCGGTATCTTAACACACTGCTCTGCCACTCTATTGGAGAAACTAGATATCCTACAAAAGAGAGTCCTTAAATTCATCTTGAACCTCCCCTACTGTGAACCCTCCCTTAATGTTTATAAAATTTCTTGCATTCTACCCCTATCCAAAGCTGACCTATCATCTGTTGGCTACATGTTTAAAACCAAGAATAATATGGTAAATACCACAATCAAATTAAAATTTAATCAAGATGTTCATAATTATAACACAAGATCAGCAAGACAAATCCACCAAACGCATCACCATACATCAAGGCATGGAACAAACTCGGTGGTTAACACTGCTGTAAGGCTCTTCAATACTCTCCCACAAGATCTGACTACCAGCTATTCTTCCATTAAAAAATTCATCACATGTTCACAAATTATACTAAAAAGTGCTTTAATTGAAATGTAACTACTATTATAGCTATTTTATTACTTTCTTCTCACTTCTGCTGTTTGCTTATCCTTGCCTACTACTCCTATATATGTTATACGAACATTCCGTACGTCACAGAAATAATCTCCTCAGGATCATCATAAAACATATCTTGAAGTTGAATGCCTGATTGCTGAACTGCAGAGACAGATGGTTTCAGTCCGCTCACTTCATTACCAAGTACGTCTCTTCCAAAAATATCTGCCACAGGATTGCCACGACGGGGGGATAGAAGAGTGGAGCTTATCCAGTGGTGTCAAGTCATAGGCACTGGCATCCTTGTCTGTGTGGCGAGGAGGAAATAGTTGTTTCCTAACACTGGTATCTAAAATTTAAAACAGAAAAATAATTGTTATTTTGTATTACTTTTTAAATAAAGTTTTTTTTT
>NW_026267516.1:26831-28223 GCF_000697945.3 Frankliniella occidentalis | reverse complement strand
CCCCCCCCCGGCCTTGAATGCGTCAGGGCGCTGGCGGAGATCCTGGCCCGCCCGATCCACCTGCTTCGACCTGGGGCCTGCACCCTCACGCTGCGGCCGTTCGTGCCCAGCGGCGGGCCGCGTGTTCTGCCGGTGGCCCTGTCTGCGGTCCTTGGGGATGGGCCCTTGGCGCCGACCCCCTACTACCATTTCGACGCGGTGGAGGCCGAGGCTCCGCTGGTCTTTCAGCTGGCGCCGGAGGACGTCTCGCCTGCGCGGGGTGCACCGGCCCCGCCCGAGCCAGGGGCGGGACAGGGCGCCGGCTCTTCGAGGGGCGCGCTGCAGTAGCCGCGGCTCGGCGACCCAGCGGACTGCAGACCTGGCGCTGACGCTACCCCCTCCCCGGGCCCCAGCCCTTACGCCTCTGCTGGACCACCGGCCGGGGGTCATCAGGTTCGCCACGTGGAACGTCCAGGGCTGCTCGCCACGGGAGAAGCAGCTGGCCCTGGACACCATGCTCGCCGAGGAGGGCGTCCACCTGGCAGTCGTCCAGGAGACCAGGATGGCGAAGCAGGTGACGCACACCCCCAACTACCGCTGGGTCGTCGAGGGAACGACGCCTGGTGGCCACCGAAGCGTCGCAGTCCTGGTCCGGCGGGGCCTCCAAGACACCTGGATTAGCTCCTATGCCTTCCCCCACCGGGATGTGGTGTCCGTCCGGGCCACGGTACTTGGGGTGCCTTTCTCGGTGGTGGGGGCCCACGTCCCCTGCGGCACCGGGCGACACCCCGGACCCGCCCGTCAGCGGGCAGTGCTCGCGGCCCTTGCCACGGTTGCTGCTTCACTCCCCCGCGACCGCTGGAGGGTGGTGGCGGGCGATTTCAACGCCAGGTTGGGGAAGCTAGACTCTCCCCCCTGCCCTCAACTTGGGAGGAGACTGCACCACCCCTACTCTGACGACGCGCGGGGGGGGGGGGTGGCACTTCTCCAGATGGCGCAGCAGATCAACCTCCCTATCGTCACAACCGGGAGGAAGGCGGAGCACTGCCTCATCACGCGGGTGAGTGGAGACGCACAGTCCCAGCTTGACCATGTGCTCCACCGATTTCCCTAGGGTGTGGCAGGTGGTCGGGCTTGAGCCTCGACATCTGACTTCTGACCATCGCCTGATTGTCGCGGCGCTGGACGCTCCGCTCACCCGCCCCTACCTGCCGTCCGGCGCTCCAAGGGCGGCTGGTGGGCCTCTCCTGCACCCTCCACGGAAGGACTGGGACGTCCGCCGGCTCAACGCTGACAAGGAGCTCCAGGCCGAGTATGCTGCCACCCTGGAGGCGCTCCTCGCTGAGCAGGTTGCCCACGCCCGCCGGCCCTTCACCTGGAGGCAGCTAGTGGACGCGCTGCGGTCCGCGGCGG
>NW_026267516.1:21889-26781 GCF_000697945.3 Frankliniella occidentalis | reverse complement strand
GCATTAGCCAACATTTAGAATTAACATCTGCAAGATTAATAGCAGTTCTTTCCTGGCCCAAATTTGACACACTCAGAATCCCTAGGTCTGAGGAGGGCAGTGGATATTCATAAAAATTTCCAGACCTCTGAAATTTTCTTCCTATTAACAATATGTCTTCTTCATTTCTTACAATATTTTGCAGTACATAAACATCACCGTCTTTTGTTTGGAAGCAAGAATCCCTTTCCCCATCTCCAACAGCGAGCACCACCTCCCTATCAATTGATACCTTCTTGTATTGCAAGCCAGGGAAAGTTTCAATGGGATCTATATGTTCATTACTTAGCCTTATTTCTGGCTCAGTGTTCAGAAGAATAGGCACATCTTTTGTCCTTTCCTGATCCCGACGAGCTGCCTGTTGTATTTCCCTTGACCCTGTCTGAAGCATCTCTTTTATAGACTTCAGTTTATTTTCAAAGGGAAAAGCACTGAAATTTTCTAGAGGACCGTGCTCTTCACACTCTTCACCCAAGTGAACCAGGGAATGAACGTTCAGAACAACAAATTTTCGCCCGTAAAGAGCAGCTGAGTGCTCAATGAAAGTACGCAGCAACACTTTAGCATTTTGCACCATAGTTTGCACCATAGTTTGCACCAAAACAGGACTGGCCAAAATGTATACTGCAGACTGTAGTAGCAAAAAGTTCTTGTACACCTCATCTGGCAGCTTATCTTTAAACACTAACATCCCATCATAGATACATAATCGACGCTCTTCAGTACCATGGTAATGTTTCCAGAACTTCATGGGTCTTGGCTTCCTATTGAAATCCTGAGGACATGTTGGTATGAGAGATGTCAATTTTGCAGAAATTTGGTTTCTAGTTTCAATTGTGAATTTCCATGGACCAGGCCATCTATTAAATACTTCCAGGAGCCTTCTGAATACTCATGATAAACTAGATGGAAACTGTCTAATCTAAATTGCGATACCATATTAATACCAGCAGCCTCTAAAGGAGAACGACCAACATGATGCACAGGATCCGTTTGGTTTAAATAGGCCTGGTCTGTTCTGAGGGGAGCATTTAGATTGAGGTATACTACACGATCATCAAGATGCTCTCCAAAAACCTCACACTTCTCACATGCACCATAAGCACCGTGAGCTACACAACATTTCACAAGTGCTCTTGCTGGTCGGTCCAGTATAAAGTTACGAACAACAACAGGATAGTTTGTGCCTTTATAATTGAATCCATTGTGAAACAAATCTTGGAGCTCTGTAACCAGCTCATTCAGATAGGAATAAACATTCTCTGGATCTTCAGTACCCTGATAAATGGCAATAGTAAATGGTTGATTAAAAGTGTTCACAAGCTTTCCTAAAATTGGCCAAAATTTCTTACAACTATTGTTATGTAATGGGAGTCCATCCATATTTATGTCAATTTGAATTTGCCCATACTTCAATAAATATTCATCGAGTTGCATGTTTTCTAAATTACACTTTATTCCCTTGTACCACATTAGTCCACCATTATCTTCCCTGACAATTTCAGTATTTAAAGGTGTTTGCAATAATGTTTTGTAACTCTTAGGTACATTGGGGAAAATTAAATTTAAAATGGCCAAAAGACTATCCAATTTGCTCATGGACAAAACGCCACCTTCTAAAGCCCATTGGCGTAGAGCAAATACTAAATAGCGTTCTTTGTCTGCTTCATTTTCGAACATTACATTATCATTGTTTTCATTTGGGTCAAACTCATTTGCACTTGAGACTCTTGATCTGGATGATTCAGAATCAGAATTATCAGACTGATTGGAGTCATGGGGGCTGAGCAAGACAAACTCATGATTATTATTATCTGATTCTTGAGAATTATTTTCTGAATCTTGAGAGTTATTCTCTGATGCTTGAGAATTATTTTCTGACTGTGTTAAATTATTTTCTGATTCAGATGTATTACTTCTGCTTCTGTTATTGGCTGTGTCGGTCCTAAACTGACTTGCCTTAACCTACAAAGCGGCCATACTGACCGTTGCAAACTTCCGCATACGAGTGGTCTGCAGCGAAATTTCAAAATTGACTTACAAATAAAAGTGATTAAAATTTTAATTGCTGCTGATAAATAAACTTTCGCTTAAAGAATGCAACTTTTTAATGTGTTTCTACGTTATGTAAACAATATTGTTACCTCTGGAAACCCAGTTTACACTTTGTTTTAGAGTTGTCATGTTGTTGTGGCGCCATACTGTCATGGCGGCTGTCCCGTAAGTGTTTCAACGTGAAGAAAATAAATTTAATCTCAGATCATGTAAAACAGTTATTAAAATAAATGTGTCTATCACTATTTTAACCGAAACTACCGACAACGGCCATCTCATCAGATGTTATCTTTCGCTAGTTATTATCATCGTGACTTCTACTACTACTACTGGCTAGCAGAGCGAATGTGCAGACTCAGAAACCCGAGCGTTGCCAACCACCAACATTAAGAGTCTCCCTCCTAATCTCGCCCTTGCCCCCCGTGCGCCGCCGCGGTTGATTGGTATCACTGTCATCTTGCAAGTTTAGTGTAGGAAAAGTGTGATTTAATTCGACTAATGGGAACATCTGTTGTATGCTCTGGTTGTCATAATCTGCCAATGAGCTAATCATGTTTTCTGCTACCGAATCTACAAAATAACAATGTAAAGCTTTTGCAAGGTTGCTTTCACCTTGCCATAGTTAACTTCTTTGGTTCCGTGCTTCAGTACTTCAAGGTTATGGTTCCCTATTCATTTAGCATGGTACATATCATAGGCCTCAAACTTATTTATTCAATACATTTGATTTTAATTATGATAAACAACACAAGGTTAGTACCAAGCTTGTACCTTGCACTAGTGGTGGTTGTTCTTTTGAGTGCTCGCCATTTTAGCCGCCTTTTGGTTATCAAGACAAACTTATTTCCAAGAGTCACTTTACATATATTGTAGAGAGGACAACTAAGACAACTAAATGATAAATTTATGTTTTGGTTTCCTTTTTTTTGTAGGTGCAGGTATTTCCTAACATGGGGAGAGGTGTTGTTGCAACCAAACATTTCCAGAGAAACGATTTCATATGCGAGTACAAAGGTGAACTGATTAACGGACAAGAAGCAGATAGAAGAAATGCCAAACACGGAAAGCTCTACGGGCCAGCGTACATGTACTACTTTAGATACCAGGAGAAGAGAATGTGGTAAGTATTATATGTTGCTGCGGTCCAACTCCAAAGTGGCTATAGGAATGGAAAGGAAGTGTGCTTGTAATACTTCACTTCATGTTTGTTAACATTATGTAGTTAGCATGTTCACTAGGAAAACTTAAAATAATATGCCAACAATACTGTCGACTTATTTTTAACCTTTGAGAGTTTTCTTTTTGTAAGATGTTGTCAAAGTGTCAAACTCCCTACTTGTTCTTTTTGGAACATATAAGTGAATAAGAACTCATGTTGACAAACTTAACATGGGGTAAATACACCCTGCACCCTCTCCTTTCATTTCTAGAACCACTCTATTGTAGGACCACAGAGCTGCTAGTGCAAAGCCTATCTGAACTACTTTAGCCTACCTTTTTTAATATGGTTGGAATAAACTCAATGAACTTCCCTTCAACCAAGATAGATTGAAATAGTTCAACCCAGCTTTTACTAAAAGAGATACATTTTAAGTTTCAATTAATATCATATGTCTTTAACCAATAAAGTCGATTATAATAGCTCTCAGATGGTTTTAAAAAAAGAAATAACTTACAGTGACTGCAAACTCATCACATTTTTCATCTGTTTAATATTTTGTGTGTGACATTGCAGCCTTGATGCCACTCGAGATGATGGCTCGCTTGGAAGGCTTATTAATCATGCCATACCCGGAAATGCTGATCCTAAACTTAAAGTTATAAATGGTACTCCCAAAATCATGTTCTTTGCTAAATGTGAAATCAGCATAGGGACACAAATAATGTACGATTATGGAGAGAGGAGAAAAGAAATGTTACAAAATTACCCCTGGCTTCAGAGGCCAAATGTCACATTTACTATGCGGTTGCCCGAAGTTATTCGAGTTCCAGTTGAGGCTGAAGCTACGCTAACAGTAGAATTATCCCAGCCTGATGTTGAGGTCAAATGGTTTAAGTAAGTATTTACAGCTACTCAAATTTTGTTTTAAATAAATTTAATGAACCTTTTTCTTTTCAATTTATTTTATTGGTAAAGAAGTATGTCCAGAGGGCTAATGCCCCGTTATGGACTCATTTGCAAAATACAACAAATTAATTTTTATGCAAATCATTCTTACAGGAAATCTGAAGAAATCAAAGAAACTGAACGCTTTACATTCTTTTCTGAAGGAACTATCCGCAGACTTGTAATCAGAAAGGTCAAAATTGAGGACCAATCAGACTACAGTTGTGTCATGCTAAGTGCCAAGACATCCACAAAACTAATAGTAGAAGGTGGGTTGCTGCTTGTTTTATTATGTAGGTCTCTGATCTCATGGATTACTTTTGTCTCCTGTCTAATCATCCCCCTATGTTTAGTGTGTCAAGCCATTCCAATAATTGAAGTACCTAAGAATGAGTACAAAGTAAAGAAGGGTAGTGATGTATCTATGGAAGTCAATTTCATTTCTACTCCACCTCCAACAGACGAATGGTCTGTGAATGGGACAGTAATAAAGAAATCTAATAAAGTATGTATTCTAATCTTTTGGTTGTTTTTTAAATCTAAATATTGAATTTCAATTATTTTCTAATTAAATCCAATTCTGTAAATAATTTGCAGGCCATTCCAGCCTTGACCGAAAGTTCAGCCAGTCTTACCATTAAGAAGGTAGAAGAAAGTGATGTTGGCAGCTACAAAATTAAGCTCAAAAATA
>NW_026267516.1:19139-19594 GCF_000697945.3 Frankliniella occidentalis | reverse complement strand
CTTCTTTCATGGATTAGCCATGTTTGTGGAGAGGAGTTGGACTGGGTTTCTCCTTTAACCTTAAATACCCACTTCATTAAATCGTTTAAGACATCGTAAAATGTTTCAGGTCAGGGTGCATTCTGTCGCTTTATGGTTTTGACTTAGACTTGTCCCGACCCTTGTTGCTGGTGAGTTTAAGGCGCAGCCTACTTTGTAATGCACATTGGTGTTTTGTTATTTTGAGTCCATGCTACACTCTCGTTCCATTTTTGCAGAAACTAGTTGCAGTGCCATCACCAAGTCTTTGCTTTGCCTGCATTTCGGTTAACATTCAAGATATTTACCATTGGAGCATTTATTACAAGGTCAATAAAATATACGAATGAAAACTCCTCCGTTTGAAATGTTCTTTACCCTTCACAGTGTGAGTTCAAGTGATGTGAACTGCAAGCCAAGCTCTCTCTCCATCAATT
>NW_026267516.1:14774-18459 GCF_000697945.3 Frankliniella occidentalis | reverse complement strand
TGTGTCATGCTAAGTGCCAAGACATCCACAAAACTAATAGTAGAAGGTGGGTTGCTGCTTGTTTTATTATGTAGGTCTCTGATCTCATGGATTACCTTTGTCTCCTGTCTAACATTCTGATCTAACATTAATATTAATAGGTTAGAAAAACTTTCTTGCACTGTAAGAAAATGGTGGTTGTACTATTCTTGGTATTTAGTTCATAAAATAATTAATGGATTTCTTATTTTTTTCTTCTAGGTGCTTCAGAACCTTTAGATGTTGAGACTGAGAATTCAGCAACACATCCTCAGAGTACTCCGCTTCTGACAGATTTTGTAAACCAAAATACTCATTCTGGTCGTGAGGGTGGTGAAACACATAATGGTAAGTAAATAGTGTCCAAAAATATTTTCAAATTAAATAACATCTTTTCTATTTGTTGTCTATCTTATCCTTTTTTTTTTGTCTTCATTTTTAGGCATTTCCAAGGACAAATCTCTTGTAGTAAAACGAAATCTTATGAGTGAGTTTGATCGTGGAAAGTTCAATTTAAAAAATGAATCTTTTGAAGAGATACTGTCCTCCCTAGAGGAAGTCAGTCAGTCAAATTGGCCTACTGTGTGTGATCCAACCCACCAAGGTTTTTATCTATGTCATTTTATTGTTTGCTTTGGTATTATTTGTCCAACAAAATCAGATGACCTTATTAACCACATTTTTCAGATTACCAAGATTCTGTTGTTCTTAAAGAATGTCCTGATGAATTAGTTGTGAATGCTACAAATGAGGTGGCTTCCCAAACAACTGTTGGTTTTGAGAAAGGCTTAACTGCACCAGGACTTAACTTTAAAAATGTGGCAATGGTCAGCATAAAAGACAACAATTTTAATATTAAGAAATTTCTAGATGACAAGGGCTTAATACTGAACAACATAGTTGAAGCAGGTGCTTTTCCATCTGAGAAAGCAGGTTGGTAATCAATTCTTTTGGCTTTTTTAAAGATTTATTTGACTAACACAATCAGATGACATAATTGTTACTATATTTTATAGATGACCAAGCCAGTTGCTCTCCAGATACAAGTTCTAAGAAATTCTCTAAAAGAACAAAACGGAAGGCCAGCGCTAATGTAAAGTACTGTGACCCAGAGGAAAATGAGTCAGATGGAGACTTTAATAGTGATTCTTCGGATAACTTTACACTGTCTGATTCAGCTGATGATTCAACTAGTGATGCTGAAGAACTAGATGATGCTGAAGAACTAGATGATGCTGAAGATTTAGGTAATGCTGAAGAATTAGTTGATGGTGAAGAATTACATAATGGTGAAGAATCAGGTGGTGGTGAAGCTCTAGAAGTAGCATCGGTTCCTGTGTCTCATGAAGATTCTGAAGTTCCTGAATTTCTTACTGATAACGAAGAAAACGGCTCATCTGAATCTAGAAAAACCATCTCTGTTCAAAAAATAAACCAGAAAAGATGTGTCAATGAGAGAGATTGGTCAAAAAAATTTGCCTGCGTTTTCTGTGGTAAAAGTTTTTGCAAACTTGTTGAGCACCTGTCATCTGCTCATAGTAAAGAAGATGAAGTGAAACACATCCTTGCTCTCCCACCGCGCAGTAAAGATCGTAAAGATGCTATTGGAAGACTTCGTGACGCTGGCGCTCTGAAGCACAACCAGAGATGTTTGAAGAAGGGCTCTGGTGTGCTTCAGGTCAAAAAACGTGTTAGAGGAAGTTCATCGCCTAGCAATTATAAAACTTGTCCTTATTGTGGCAATATGTTTTCCATTGGCTCCCTCTACAAGCACCGAAACAAATGTACTCAGAAGCCAGCAGCAGGTCGCTTCACTTCTCGTGCCACTAGAATTATGTCCACCAGTCCTAAGGAGTTCCACGAGCAAGTCTTCCAAGGAGAAGTACTGGGAAACTGTCGGAAGAAGGACGACATTTTTGACCTCATGAAAACTGATGAGCTGTTACGTTCCTATGGTGTGAGTATGGTTGAACAGTACTCTGCTGACCCAGAACAGTTCAACCATATCCGCCACTCTTTGAGAACTTTGGGTGGTTTTTTGATAGCCGTCAAAAAGATTAATCCTAATATCAAAAATCTTGAGCATGCGCTGGATCCAGGCCACTTTGACAATTGCATTGAGGCTGCCCTAGCTTCATCAGGGTATGATGTTGCTGCAAATATATTCAAAACACCGTCTGTGGCAAAAAGAATTGGAGAACACCTTGAAAAGGTGGCAGCAATTGTCCAACTAAATGCTATAAAGTCTCGTGACGAAGTAAAAAAAAGTTGGATTCGGGATTTTCTCAAACTTCGAGAGCTGAGCTGGTCAAAGCAGGTATCAAGCAAGGCGTCACTGCAGTTGAAGGAAAGTAGTTACAATAAGCCTGAACAACTTCCAGACAAAGAAGACATCGTCAAGTTGGCTAATTATTTTAATGACCACACTGAGGTAGCAATGCGAAAGCTTGAGTCTAATCCAAATTCCAGCATTTATAACTGCTTGACTGAACTAACTCTTGCCAGAGTTATGTTCTTCAACAGGAAACGCCCTGGTGATGTCCAAAAGCTGAAGGTGACGCATTACCTCAAGAAATCAGATGATGAGCGTATCCACACTGACATTTGGAACAGCCTCTCCTCCACTGAAAAAGAACTTGTTAGTTCCTTCAAAAGAATAGAGAACAGGGGGAAAAAAAGAATGAAAGTGCCAATTCTTTTTACCAGACAAATGCAGGAGGCCGTAGCTCTTCTCCTGAAATATCGGTCTGTGTGTTCAGTACCTGAAGAAAATATTTATGTTTTTGCAAATGTTGGTTGTGTTACCCACATGAGAGGCAGTGATGCTCTTCGTGGATGTCGCGAAAAGGCTGGCTGTTTGCACCCTGAAAGGGTGACAGCCACCTGTTTAAGAAAAGAGGCCGCAACCCTGGCCAAGGTTGTTGGTCTTAATGAACGAGAAGTTCAAGAACTCGCTGATTTTTTGGGCCACAAGATTACAACTCACCATGAGACATACCGTTTGCCGCAGTCCACTCTCCAAACTGCCAAAGTCAGTCAATACTTGATGGGACTAACTAAAACCTCTGGAGAAGAGATTCACCAGGACAACCCTGACAACCTTGACTCTAATGAGGAGGCCGATGATGCTGGACCCTCAAAGCGGCAAAACAAGAAGCCGGCTAAGAGTGCCAGCAAGCGTCCCTCTGCCGACAGCTCAGATGATGAGGCAGTTGATGCTGTACCCTCAAAGCGGAAAAAGAAGCAGCCTGCTAAGAGGGCTACGAAGCGTATCTCTGCTGACACCTCAGACTCAGACCAGCAGGAAGCAGACATGTTCAGCCCTAAAAGGAGGAAGAAGTGTACAAAAAGGAAGTGGGACACCCCACAGAGAGCTGCTGTTGAGAAACACTTTTCTGCAGCGATTGCTTTAGGCAGGGTACCATCCAAAAAAGAATGTGAGAGAGCACAAAAAGAACCTCCATTGCGGTCTAGGCCATGGAGTCAAATTAAGCACTTCGTCAGGAATGCCTCTCTGAAGAAAAAAGTTTAAGATGGTGCTAGCTGAATTTGTTTTGCTCATCATGATAAGTTAAATTGTATCACTTTATATTTCTTTTTGTTTTTACCAATGATTGTATGGTTTTGTAGAGAGAACTTACACTAATGTATTTTTGTACCCTAATGC
>NW_026267516.1:14437-14724 GCF_000697945.3 Frankliniella occidentalis | reverse complement strand
TTTTTGGAGGAATTTAAAGCTATCACTAAGAACACCTTACTTACAAAAACCATTGCTTGGCGTAGTTTCATCTTCACATTCATTTTCATTTCCGAAAGAGGGCCAATCTGGATTTATCACATCACTTTCAGATGGTGTGTATTCAGAGGCATTGTCTGACTCACAGTCTAAAGTAAAGAAGAACACAAGGTGAAAAACTTTAAATGAAGTTCAATTGGCCTCACTGGGAAAACAAAGGTGAAACTCGAAGGGTTACTGCCTTTGTATTTCGCAGTAATTTTAAGAGG
>NW_026267516.1:13902-14387 GCF_000697945.3 Frankliniella occidentalis | reverse complement strand
ATTGGCCTCACTGGGAAAACAAAGGTGAAACTCGAAGGGTTACTGCCTTTGTATTTCGCAGTAATTTTAAGAGGAATCTTTTAGCTTTTAGTTATGACTTTTGGAGTAAACAAAGTAGGCAAGGTACTTTACCACATTCCTCCTTAGCAGCAGATAACTGTGAATTCTCATCGTCTCTCTTTGTTTTAAAGTCTGGAGGGGTCTACTGTCGGAAGGTACATGGTAATCTTAATTTTCCTTCGGTTTCATCACTAGTACTGCGCCATGTGAATATCTTAAGACGTTATCTTCCATATTGGGCAATAAATGTGCATTACATTAAAATTTACTTTTTTCAATCAAATTTGTAATTTGCCAAACAAAATACAGGTCGATACCCCCTATGAAAAACCGCTCACCGCCTCGGCTGCTGCGGACAAACGCTCAACTCACTCCCCGCCTGCGGACAACCGCTTACCTCGCTTTGCGCTCCGGATAACCGCTTA
>NW_026267516.1:12175-12358 GCF_000697945.3 Frankliniella occidentalis | reverse complement strand
CATTGATCTGTTATCGCTCTCAGAGCAGTTATTAGTACGCTCGGGATGATCGAAAACAGATAGCTCTTGTACTCGTGGCACCCATTCTCTCCTGAAGTAAGCAAAAAGTGAGCAAAATAGATCAGCCCAGCCTGCTGCTTCAACTTCCTTGAACAAGGCCTCCACAGTGCTAGCTATCATGCC
>NW_026267516.1:10551-11000 GCF_000697945.3 Frankliniella occidentalis | reverse complement strand
TGATAGATATTTGTTTCTAAGCAAGTTCACGTCAAAACGAGTTTTTTATTAAAGTTGTTTTGAGCTTGAGACTGGGAGATTAAGCTCAGCCTTAAGCTTTGGCTTTACCTAGTAATAAGGAGAACCAATAGCAAGCTCATACATTGCACTAGGCGGGGACGGTGAAGCGCCTTGCTGAGGTGGCTGACGTCCGTCGCGTCACTACGCGCTGTAGAACCGACCGAAGCCGGGCCGTCTTGAGCCGAGTCCCCACCAGGCCCCCTTTCCCCAGCTCTAAACTAGACAGCTGCAAGCAGCTACAACGCGCGCGATGGAATTTGTGTATCGCATTTTTTTCTTCTACCATTCGCGTCGCTCGTTCGCTCGCGGATTTTTGTCTTAGAAGCACACTTATTATTGGTTTCTGTGGAATCATTACATTCCAACAACATTGTCCATTGTTGTTCATT
>NW_026267516.1:7208-7558 GCF_000697945.3 Frankliniella occidentalis | reverse complement strand
TCCTTGAACAAGGCCTCCACAGTGCTAGCTATCATGCCAGGAGGAAGGAGAGGCGCACCACAAAGACAGCGTATAAAGCTGTGAATGAGATCGTTTTCTGAGGCATATGATGCTAATCCTAGCTTGGTGGCTTTTCTTCCCACACACTATTCAAAAAGAGAAAATAAAACATGTTCTAAATTAAGAAAGAAGAGTCAAAACCCCCAAGATGTCCAAATCATGATGTGTCATTTTAAGTTTCACATAGCACAACTCACCACACCAAAATGCCAGAGACAACCCACAACATCACTTTCTGGAAAAACACGCCTTAAAGCATTGATGGTTGCTCTTTCAAAATCTGAGTGGAT
>NW_026267516.1:562-2143 GCF_000697945.3 Frankliniella occidentalis | reverse complement strand
CCGCCCGCCTTCGGCCGCCCTCCCCCGCCGCCGCCCAAGCTCCCTGCGTACGACGGCTCCTGGGATTACGCGGAGCACTCGGAGCAGTGCGCGGCGATCCTCAGCGGCCACGACGACCGCACCAAGCGAGCCGCCCTCGCGGCCTGCCTCAGCGGCGCGGCGCGGGCGTACTATACGACCCTGTCCGCCGCCCGGAAGGGGTCGTTTGAGCTGCTGACGGCGGCTTTCACGGAGGCGTTCGCCAAGCGGCGGACACCGTTCCACGCGGACATCGCCTTCCGGTCATGCCGCCAGCTTGCCAAGGAGACGGCACACGCCTACGGCATGCGCCTCCAGACGCTATACCGGCTACGTCCAGGTACGAGCGAGGACGACTCCACGCAGGTCGTCAACTACTTCGTCGACGGCCTCCGCGACGAGACCCTGCGGCGCGACGCGCAGCGCACCCCCTTCGCCAGCCTGGCGGACGCCATCGCCTGGGCGTCCCTCTACGACCCCACGGAGGACCATGAGCCGCGCCGCGCGCGCACGGCAACCGCAACCTCCGCCGGCGCCGGTAAGACCACGGAGTCCGAGCCCGTCCTGGACTCCCGCCTGGACGCCCTCGTGGCGGCCGTGAACAGGTCATACGGCGACCGGCGGCAGCAGCAGTCGGCGGAGGACGCCAAGGCCAAGGATGCTGGCAAGAGTGAACCCGCTCCCCAGCTCTGCTTCAACTGCCACAGGCCTGGACACTTTAGCCGGAACTGCCCCCACCCACGAGACTATCGTGGCCCAGGTGCGGACGGCGGACGCGGCTATCGTGGGAACAACCCCTGGAGGTCGCGCCCCGACACCGCACCCAGGAGAGGCTGGAACAGCCACCGCCGCCGCCGCAGCCGCAGCCGCAGCCGAAGCCACGGCCGCAGTCGTAAGCCACAGCCGCAGCCACCGCAACCGCAGCGGCAGCCGCCGGGACCAGCCCAAAGGGGACGCCCCCAGCTCCGCGGCTGTAGCCGCGGCAGGGACACAGCCAGCGGGGGTCCAATACATCCCCATCCTTTATGCCCGGCTGGCAGCAGCTCCAACAGGTCCAGAAGACCCAGGGCGCAGCCACGGCGGAAAAGTCGGGAAACTGATGGCCGCACCCGCCTCCGCCACCCCCGCGGCTGCGGCGCCAACCCACCCTCCCAATAGTGTGGCAACACCTGGCTCCCCACAGATCCAGTGCGCGGTCAACGGTACCCCTACCAAGTGCCTGATCGACTCCGGGGCAGTCATAACACTCATCAGGCGAGACTTCCTTCCGGGTCCCCCAGCCCCGGAATCATCTCTACGGCTGCGAGGTATCACTGGGGCTGTGGACGTGCTCCGCGGCCCCCGTACTCTCACCTTTCTACTGGGGGACCGTGAGTACACGTGGGACAACGTGTACAGTGGCCACTCGCATAGCCGCGCCGCACGGTTCTCCTCTCTAGGCCGGCGCGGCTATGAGAGGGACCCGCATCTGCGCTAAATGGCCGTCCGAAGGATGAAGCCACAGTGCTGTATGTGTTATTTAGCTTCAAAGCTGTTGAACAGTAATCAGAGAACAATCAGAAT
>NW_026267516.1:0-316 GCF_000697945.3 Frankliniella occidentalis | reverse complement strand
GGATATTGAAGATAAGCTAGATGTTAGGATCACCTCAAGCCTTTTTTAAACCCAGTCTTACAATTTTTCATGCAATATTTCTTATACTATTCTATGTTTTTCAGGAGCTTTGTCTTCAACTATTTTTTGATCAAGATTTGGACGAAGTTGCTCCAAATGTAGTGTTATGATCGTGATAACACGCCCGGGCACTTGCTGAGTATCGGCCCCGCCCCCCCGCGCACCTCTCTCGCGGGCTCCCATTGTCGGGTAGCCAGGGTTCCACGGCCAGCCGCTAGGTTGCTCTGCCAGTCGGAATACAGCACTGCTCGAGTTG